>NW_026424044.1:5878-6789 GCF_001194135.2 Octopus bimaculoides
AAGCCTCGTGCCATGCAATATGCATACAAATAAATATAGGCAAAGTGCAGAGCAATGGGTACGTTTTCTTTCCAAAGGAACATAATTTTAGAATTTCGTGAGGACTCAAAGTATTGTTAAAAGTTTTCAAGAAGTTTTGTATTTTTTTTTTTCCAGAAAAATACGATCCTTTTGCAAACAACTCTATTCATTTTCAAAGAAGAAGGAAGTAATGTTTTAAATATCAGGCAGTCAGGTAACAACCCTTCCTAAGTAAAACAAAGTTTATATATATCGTATAAATTTAAAATTAAATGAAAATTGCATAAAATACCACAATACCACCCGAGCTAGGAACTAAACGAAGAAGTGAATCAGAAGAAATGAAGGTAAACAAATAATATACATAAATAAATAAGAATAAAGTGAGTTAATATAAAAAAATAGGGTCCGTAGATTAAATAATAAGTTAAGTTAAGGAGCTGACATATGACATAATCACGTAGATTCGTGCAGTGGATTCAGCTTTGTCAGGTTAATTGTTGACAAAAAAGTCATCAACGCACCTGAAGTGATTTTGAAAGGAAGAAACAAGAAACACGCACACGCGCACGCATGGTTATACGCATATCCATACAAATATACATGAACACACATACACACAGACACACATATATACATATACCTACAGATATATTTATACATATATACATATATATATATATATATATATGCGCGCGTGTGTGTGTGTGTGTATATGTGTATGTATATCTGTTTGTATATATAAATCTATATAAATATGTAAATATACATAGGTATATGTATGATTTATGTATATATATTTATGATTTCCTGAATTTGTATACATACATACATATAAACATATATGTATATATATATATATAATATATATTATATATATATACATATAC
>NW_026424044.1:8324-10808 GCF_001194135.2 Octopus bimaculoides
ATATATATATATTATAAATTAACTACCAACAAAAATAATTGGTAAGCTAATGTGTATGTATGTATGTATGTATACTTGTATTCCTATTCATACATAGAATGATACCAACACACACACACACACAGACACACACACACACACACACACACACATATATATATGTATGTGTGAGTGTGTGTGTGTATAGTTGAAAATATGTTGAAAACATATATAAGAAGTGGAAGAGAAATGCCATCGTTTCACATAGTTTAATATCTTTTTATAAAGAATTTTTTTTTTAAATATATACATATTTTATGGATGTAGCGATATCCAACCGGTTTTCGTTATTTAAAATAGCTTTGCTTTTCAAGGGACATTGTGAATTAATCGATTCTAGTGACAAAGAGTTCTGGCCATTTTGGATGTTTGAAAAATAAGAATGAGTCTAGAGAGTGGACCAAGGGAGGTAACAGGTGGCAAAGGGGACAAGACCTCAAAATAATACTCATTGAATGTCAATACCCACCAGCACTTATAGACCATGGAATTGAACGTGCCAAGAAATTGGACACAAGCACACTAAGGTCAACAAAACAAAACACCACACCTCACCCTAAATCAATCCCATACATATCAACCCACAACCCCAGTAACAATGAAGCATGCAACACAGTTATACAAAATATCCCTCTGGTCACTCAAGAGCCGAAAATGAACAACATCCTAAATACGCATAAACTCCTTAGATGCAAAAGACAAGACCAATCACTGAAGAGACTCCTCACAAATGTAAAACTATACTTAATACATATGATACCACCAATTAAAAAATGCTGACGACCTAATTTTTTAACCAACCGTTAAAAAACGCAGATGACCTAATATGGGCATGTGGTACAAGCCCATACCTAACTGAAGGCTCGGAATTCATATTCCAGCAAGGAGAAAATTTCTCCATTAAGATCAACTTCACATGTGCTTCTAAGAACCTTATCTATGTCCTAACCTATTCAGACTGTGGCCATAAGAGCGATTATCCGGTTTCCATGCCGACGTGACGAGAGCACAACATTTTCAGTCAACGGGACGCCGGTCCGTTGCCGGTTTCAAGTCCAGCAATTTTGAGAAGAGGGGCGATCTATTACATCGACACCAGTTTATTAGAAGTACTCTATTTTATCGACCCTGAATGGAAGAAAGGCAAGCATAACCCCGGTGAGATTTGAACTCAGAACGGAAAATACCGGAAAAAATACCAATGGATATTTTTAACCGACATGCAAATGATTGTGCCATTTAACTGTAATACAACCCGAGTATGTATGAAGTAACTAAAGGAATGAACATGTACTTACAGTTAGATATAGAATCACTAGGTATATTCAGCCACTGTGGAGGTGCAATGGCCTAGTGGTTAGGGCAGCGAACTCGCGGTCACAGAATCGCGGTTCGATTCCCAGACCGGGCGCTGTGAGTGTTTATTGAGCGAAAACACCTAAAGCTCCACGAGGTTCTGGCAGGGGACGGTGGCGAACCCTGCTGTACTCTTTCACCATAACTTTCACTCTTACTTCCTGTTTCTGTTGGGCCTGTAATTCAAAGGGCCAGCCTTGTCACACCCTGTGTCACGCTGAATCTCCCTGAGAACTACGTTAAGGGTACAGGTGTCTGTGGAGTGCTCAGCCACTTGCACGTTAATTTCACGAGCAGGCTGTTCCGTTGATCGGATCAACTGGAACCCTCGATGTCGTAAGTGACGGAGTGCCAACACAAAATTCAGCCACTGTGGGCAAAAACAAAGCATCAGCTGAGACGGTCAGAGTGCCTTGACTTTCTAGAAATAGTAGCAATGTATTCCTCAAGTTATTCCCATCTGTCTGAGAATAGACTTGGATGTGAGTTAGCAAGCGTCAGTGAGTTCATTCCATATAGAACAAAAAAATGGAGGTAACGGCAGCGGTCATTGATGGATTGCCTTTCGTTCAGAGATGATGACGAGGGTAATAAGAACATTTCATAAAAACAAGAGTAATAACTCATTTCTACAAAAATAATATTAAAAAAAGCAATTTATCGATATCGGTGGGTCCTGTGAATCATCTGTGTCTCATCATGTACTACCACGTTATATCATGTTTATATCATATCATCGATTATTAGATTTTTACATCTCAGTGCTAACTCATGAGTATGTACATGTAGTATTACATGTGTGTGTATATATATATATATATATATATACATATACATACATATGTGTGTGTGTGTGTGTGTGTGTCTGTATATAAATATATATATATATATATATATGAATATATATGTATGTAAACACACACACACACACATATGTATATATACACACAGGAGTATACATACACGTATATTAGACTAGTTTTTTTGCATACTATTAATCCAGACCACGTCTAGGTTAATAGCACCGCCTGTTAATGTTTGCGAGAGCGTGCGTATATATATATATATATATATATATATATATATATA
>NW_026424044.1:12073-14196 GCF_001194135.2 Octopus bimaculoides
TATATATATATATATATATATATATATATATATATATGCAACGGGCTAAACCCACTCATAAGACTTTAATCGGCCCAAGGTTACTGTAGAAGACACTTTCCCAAGGTGCTTCGCTGTGGTTCTGAACCTGGAACCATCTGGTTTGGAAACAAGCTTCTTACTGTACCATATGTGTGTGTGTATGTGTGTGTGTGTACATACAGAGAGAAAGAGAGATAAAGACAGAGAGAGAGAGAAAGGCAGAGAGAGGGAGGAAGACAGAGAGAGAGAGAGAGAAAGAGCGGCAGAGCAAGAGAGAGAGTGAGATAGAAAGTTGCATTGATATAAAGAAAGACTTTATGATTGCAAATATTCGTAACGAAACACACGCATACGCACGCACACACACACATATGTTCACATACACACACACACACACAGAATGTTATTCTTATGCATAATGTGCGTAAATATCACATTTCTGACCTCCAGCAACCTCACATAGTTATGTCGACATCATTGAAGCCAACAGAATGAATTTTTAATCTTTATTTTTATACATAAAACTAATCCCTTTACCTCAACACATAATTATATAGACATGCACACTTACACATACATATATATATACATACATAATTTTATACGTACACACATTCATATAGACACACGCTAGCGCACACATATATACATATGCACATATAGTTCCAGGCATACACGCCTATACACCAAAGCGGATATTCCCAAATAGAACCGACTCACTGTGCGACTGCCAATGACGTATATACTATCTCTTTGAGAATTGTTCATATCATACACAAATACGCATATAAATACACACACACACACACACTTACACACACAAACACATATGCACACACTCATACACACACATACACACCTAGACAGCGTATCACAAACGCGCTTTCACAAGAGTACTTTCATAAATGTACCTACATACACACCTTAGTGTTCAACTATATACACACGCATAGACTAACTTCATTTTCCTTTCTCTCTCTCTGAATATATATATATATATAAACATGTGTGTGTGTGTCTATTTATCTATCTATCTACCTACCTACCCTGTATCTATCTATCCATCCATCTATCGATCTATCCATCCATCTATCTATCTATCGATCTATCCATCCATCTATCTATCTTTGATCTATCCATCCATCTATCTATCTTTGATCTATCCATCCATCTATCTATCTACCTAACAATCTATCTATCTATCTATCTATCTATCTATCCATCCATCTATCTATCGATCTATCTATCCATCCATCTATCTATCGATCTATCCATCCATCTATCCATCCATCTATCTATCGATCTATCCATCCATCTATTTATCTATCGATCTATCCATCCAGCTATTTATCTATCGATCTATCCATCCATCTATTTATCTTTCGATCTATCTATCTATCTATCTATATCACGGGATCTACCTCATTATCGGATATTGTTATATACCGCTGATTACAATGCGCTTTGCATCATTTTCGAATGATGCTACCCCGGCAAACATGCTAATTTATATGCATATTCATGCATGCTGGTTTGTGTGTGCGTGTGTGTGTATGTGTGTGTGTGCCTGCGCGTGCATGCAACCTAGTTCTTTGACTTATTGTTAAGTACACACATATATGATGCAAGTCGACAAGTGACCGAGTAAGACACTTCTTAAACCCATGTATGTATGTATGTATGTAGGTAGGTATCAAAGTGACTAAGAGTACTTGTTAGCACCAGCATGGCTAGAAATAAGAGTTAAAACATCTCTTAGCCACTAGAAAGCACTTGTGACTGACAGGGATAAGATAAGTGCTTTCCCGTGACTAAGAGTTATTTTGACTCTTATTTCTAGCAATGTTGGTGCTAACTGGCACCCTTAGTCACTTGAGTGACGTCTATACATCTGCCCTTCGGTTGTAAATTGCGAATAAGCCAAGTTTAATATTTATACATGTATGTGTGTGTGTGCGAATATTTATACGAATACAAAATAAAGATATACATATTTGTATAGATGTTTTACATTATATATATATATATATATATATATATATATATATATATGTGAACACGTGTACGTATTTATGAAGATACACATGTATGTGTATGTATGT
>NW_026424044.1:15133-15554 GCF_001194135.2 Octopus bimaculoides
GTGGAAACAGTACTGTGCTGCATGTATCTTTTTTATCATTTTTATAATTTGTATTTATTTATTTTATTTCAAATGCAAAACAACACCACACACTCGCCTCCCGAGTTTCGTTTTCCATACAGTTTTCCATACATGCATGGGCAGGTGTGGCTGCATGTTAAAGTCGTTTACTTCCCAACCTCACGGTTCTGGGTTAAGTGCGACTGCATGGTATTCTGGGCAAGTGATTTCTGCTTGAGTTCCAGAACGATCAATGCCTTTTGAGTGGACCTATAGAGGGAAACTGAAAAAAGCCTGTCGTATATGTGTATAAATATATATATATATATATATACAAAGAATGAAATAATGCTATACAAGATCACCGCAGGCTAGAAATTTTTAAAATTTCGTAATAGGAAGCAAAAAAAAAAAAAAAAAA
>NW_026424044.1:16711-18261 GCF_001194135.2 Octopus bimaculoides
GCTGGTGTGTTTACGTCCCGATCACTTAGCGGTTCGGCAAGAGTGACCGATAGAATAAGTACTAGGCTTACAAAGAATAAGTTCTGGGGGCCGATTTGCTCGACTAATGGCGGTGCTCCAGCATGGCCGCAGTCAAATGACTGAAACAAATAAAAGAATAAAAGAATATATACAAACACACACACGCACACACACGCACACGCACGCATACAGACACACGGTTTTGAATTTAGACTACGAGAGACAAACGTCTCTTATACATGTTTTATATACTCGTCTGCTTAATTCAATCTGCTGTTTCCTCTCGTTGTTACATAGACATGTATAAGTTTGGGGCACAAAGAAAGGTAGACCAGTAAAAACATATGTTGATATTATGAAATCAATAGACGTAGGAAACTTATACATGTGTATGTATTGTATACACAACTGCAACAATAACTACGTCAACAACGACAACAATTAATAATCAAAATATATGTCTATACGAACTCTGTCTCTTACAATGGAAGATAGTTTTTCAATGAACATAGAGCTGAACTAGAGAATTCCTACAAAAGTAGCTACAAAAATGAATGAGAATAATAGAATAAAGAATATGAACAACAAACAGAAGCGAAAACAAGAAAAAAAAACAGCAGCAGTAGCAGCAGCAGCAGTAGTAGATGAAGATGTGAGGAAACAACCGGAAATGTCAATATCTTTATCGGACATATTGGCGAGGTAGATGTGGTGTTCGAGACCAATAACAGGTGTCGCTTCAGTATTTTTGTCTTTCTCCCCCCTCTCTTTCTCATCCTCCGTTTTTTTTCTCTCTCTTTCCCTCATTCTCTCAACCTCACTCTTTCTCTTTCTTTTCCTTTCTTCGTATTCTCTTGTCTTGTAATTCAGCCATTTTGATTTTATGTTTTGGTTTATACAAACATAAACACACAGACACACAGACACAAATATATATATACACGCGCACGCATATAATTGTACACGAGTGTTTGTATGTGTTTATATTATACATGTATAAACATATATACTCATATATATATATATATATATATTTGCATAGATACATACACACGTACACATAAAAACTATAACCGTAAATATGTACATACGTACATGTATACTTTGCACTTCTTTACAGTACATACATACCCGTACACACACGCTCTCGTACACACATACACACACATGTAGTTTATAAATATTATTATTGTATTTCATTCCATTCCTACAGTTGTGCTATTTCTATTGATATACTTTTGTTTGTTTGGATACTTTTTTTTGCATGATTTTTGTTTACATTTTGATTACATTTGAATTGTACTTGTCTGAATATTGGAATTGATAGATTTACGTGCCTATCTATCCATCCACCCACCTATCTACCTATCTACATATCTATCTATCTATTTACCTATCTATCTCCATATCTATTTATCTATCTATCTATCTATCTATCTATCTACATATCTATTTATCTATCTATCTATCTACATATCTATTTATCTATCTATCTATCTACATATCTATGTATCTATTTATCTATCTAT
>NW_026424045.1:0-135 GCF_001194135.2 Octopus bimaculoides
ACAATGGGCTTCTTTCAGTTTCTGTCTACCGAATCCACTCACAAGGCTTTCGTCGGCCCAAGTCTATAGTTGAAGACACTTGCCTAAAGTGCCACGCTGTGGGACTGAACCCAGAACCATGTGGTTGGTAAGCAA
>NW_026424045.1:145-314 GCF_001194135.2 Octopus bimaculoides
GGTAAGCAAGCTACTTACCACACAGCCACTCCTGTGCCTATACATATATACATACACATACATTCATTTATACAAACATACTTACCTACCTACATACACACATACATACATACATACATACATATTCACACATACATTCATTCATACATACATACCTACCTACCTACCT
>NW_026424046.1:0-529 GCF_001194135.2 Octopus bimaculoides
ACTTAATCCCTTTGTCTGTCCTTGTTTGTTCCCACTATGTTTAGCCCCTTTGGGTAATAAAGAAATAAGAAATGTTAGTACGCCGGGCGAAATTCTTCGCGGTATTTCGTCTGTCTTTATGTTCTGAGTTCAAATTCCGCCGAGTTCGACTTTAATTTTCATCCTTTCGGGGTCGATAAATTAAGTACCAGTTGCGCACTGGGCTCGATGTAATCGACTTGATCCCTGGGGTAAAATATACGAAGCCCATTATACCCATCATGACTACCCGTCTGATAAGGGTACACCAGGCACATGCATCACAACCATATGTGCGCGACATGGTGATCTCATATCAAGATATACAGCACATGACCTCGTAGGTGGAGCGCAGTTAGAATTTTCTTCAGGTCGAGTAGCCCATTCTGCTCAAAAAGGAACACACGAGTTGATATGTATGGAAAAAAAGTCAAGGTAGAAAATGCTAAGATAATTTTACAAAGAAACATTTCAGTACCGGTTTCAGTCATTGAGACTTTTTCAACTGTAA
>NW_026424047.1:0-365 GCF_001194135.2 Octopus bimaculoides
TGTGTGTGTGTGTGTGTGTGTGTGTGTGTGTGCGTGCGTGCGTGTGTGTCGCAGACCTGCTACCTGAACAGCTTGCTCTACATCTATACACTTGTATACCCCCCCTCTTAATCTCACAGCCTATCTCTTTCTGTTCTCTCTATTTTCGCGAGTCTGTTTCGTTTTTCATTTTGTCTACGTTTTTTTTTTGGTGTCTTGAACCCATATATGCATGTATATATACATATATATGTAGGTATGTACATATATGTATGTATATATGCATATATTTATATATTATTTATATATATATATAGACACAAACACACATATATATATACATACACACATTCACACAACATATATACACACACACACACACACAC
>NW_026424048.1:0-532 GCF_001194135.2 Octopus bimaculoides
GTATATGTGTGTGTGTGTGTGTGTGTTTGAGTGTGGCAAAGACAACTGAGTGTGTTAGCGTGTTGGTGAATTCATATGTACATATATGTATACGCATGTTTGTGTATATATAGGTATATATGTATACATACATACATACGTACATACATACATGTGTATATATGGGTATATATGTATACATACATACAACAATAACAAGGAAGATTACGACGACAACAACATACTGAGTGTGTTAGCATGCTGGTGAATTCATATGTACATATGTGTATACGCATGTTTGTGTATATATGGGTATATATGTAAACATACATACATACATACATACATATATTATTGGTCTCTCTTTTCTTTTATGCTCATAAGCGCCCCTCATAGAGCACACGCACACACACACACACATGCACACACACATACACACACCGATACAGTATAAACTAGAAGAATTATATTACTACAACTACTACTAATAAAAACAACAGCAATAATAATAATAATGATAAACAATAACAAGGAAAATTACGACGACAACAAC
>NW_026424049.1:0-219 GCF_001194135.2 Octopus bimaculoides
AGGGCTGTTGAGCCAAGACGATAGAAAAATTATTATGAACACTAGGTAGATGAGCTATGAGAGGAAAAGGCACGTCTTTTCTTTAGGAAGGAAGTGGACAGAAAGAGAGATCCCCTTTCGTCACGTGTCAGCGACGAGAGAGTCAATTCTCATTGTGATTAACGTGTTCTTGATGTCCTGTACCCATATATGCATGTATATATACATATATGTGTAGGT
>NW_026424050.1:590-3458 GCF_001194135.2 Octopus bimaculoides
GGGTAAATCAAGCAGGGGGGGGGGGACGAAAACTGAAGGACAATACCCTAAGGAGTGGTTAGAGAAAATTTAAGCTAAGGGAGTTTAGGTCAAGGTATTGGAGAATTATCTCTATTCCTCAGTATATTTAGAATAATACAACAAAACACTAAAGAACTAAATTTAAAACCATAGGGAACATTAATAATTAAATTAGAAGACAAACATTTATAGTTAAAATAAGATATACATTAATGTGGGGTAGTAGAAGAGAGATATTATTTATAAGTAAAACCATAATATTAATGACTAAAACCAAAACAAAGAGAGGGGGGGGAGAAGGAGGAGGAAAAAAGTTAGAAAAACAGGACTAAATTAAGAGAATTAAAATTAAGGTTATCGAAAAAGTAATATGGTAGAAGAGACTCAGAATTACCTAGAGAAAATGTAGGAATATCATCAGTGGGTTGGGAAAAGTTAAAATGTATTCTAAATTTGTATTTAAAAGTTCTAACTCTAATAAAGTAGTTAATAGTCAGGGAAATGGGAGGAATTACAATAAAATTATTAGCAAGAATTACTTTTTAAAATATTTAAAGGTGCGAGAGTAACAATGTACACATAGAACCCTAAGGTCAGATTTAAACAAGGAAAAATGATTGTATAATCGCTGTTTAAGGTTGATTGTGCAACCAACATAAATGTAATTATTAGTTGGAGTAGTTACTGTACACTTATAGACCACATTACGGGTTAAACAACGGCCAGATACCGGGCAGTGGGCTTTAATTCTACAATTGCAATTAAGGGGCTTATTAGCTATATATATATTGCTATGTTGATTATTGATACAAGTATCTAAATTAGTTATATCAATATTGCTGGTTGCATTACTAGATATGCAATTGATATTGTTTGAGCTAGGAAGATTTATCTCATCAACTATGTTAACAGTTGCAGTATTATTGTTCATTAACATGTGCATGATTATTGGTTGCATTGGTGTTATTAATTGTCTGGTAGTTATTTGTATTGTTATCAATAATAAGACAATTTTTATTTTCAAGGGTCCTAGCTAGTTCAATGTTCTTTCTATTTAACTTATTGATAATAGATCCTATATTGGGGAGAGTAGAGTATGAGATACGGATTGTGTGTTGAGAGAAGATTTTATATCTATGGTTAGGGTCGAAATTATTTTGTAAGATATCCATAAATTTCTTATAGATGTTCGTAGATACTGCATAGTTGTATATATGTATATTTTTTCATTTTTTTCTACATTTTTCATTTTATCTAGTTTCAGCTCATGAGCTGTGGCCATGCTGGGGCACCACCATTTGGTGTTGCTACACAATTTTACATCAGGAATTGACATTGGGGCATGAGAGAGTTCGATATAGCTGCTTTCATCTGCACCTCCTGCCGTGAAGTTGGTTCATCTGGGACACACATATATATATATATACATACTAGCAGTATAACCCGACGTTGTCCGGGTGTGACTTATTACGCTATCTACGATAAGTCTTGTTAGGTGAGAATCAACTAAAAAAACCTCTATGATGTAAATATATTCATAATTCAAACGACGAAATTAATATGGAAAGTCTGAAGGCTGTTTTGCGTAACATCATTAAGCGTACATAAATTTCATCCGTCTAATTGGCTAAAGAAATGCTTGTGCATAACTACTTTTTGCGCTGCCCTGATTATACATAGCAGGAGCTAGGACGGCAATTTCTGATGAAGGAATTGCTAGCCATCTGTTGCTACACAGTTTTGCCAGAATTCTATCAGATTGGGCAGAAGATGTTCATGTACCATTTTGCATTATGTTGAAAGTAGCTTCTTGAATGTGGTGAATTGTTGCTCTCATTTTAAACCGGTTGCTTTCTTTCCCCAGCAAACTCTTCTTTGAAGGCATAATCTATGGGTGTATTAAACAGAACAACAAAATTTATAATAGATGGTAGGGTCAGTAGTTTTCATATTTCTGTAATTTTTCAGATTAACACCCGCATGATTACCCAATCCTAACCCTAAACCCCTAACCGTAACCCTAAAACCCTCACACCCTAGTGAAAATCATGGTATATTTACCAAACATTGAGGAACATGAGCTATATTATAGTCATTGATTGTGTGTATGTGCATATGTATGCGTTTAAGAGAGCGAGAGAGGGAATAGAGAACGGGAGCAATGAAGAGAGAGAAAGAGAGGAAGGGAGAACGGAAGACACTTATAAAATAGCAATGCGTGCGAGTGTTTATATAAGAAACACACACAAAGTAAATCTTATATCTATAATGTTGATGTGTGTATGTGTTTATGTGGATGTTGTTGTCACAGATCACGTATGTGTGGTTGTGTGTGTTTTTACGTATCTATGTTATGAAAAATAGGTAAAAAGATACTAAGAGGAAAGTTTAATCTAAAACTTTGTATGTATCACTTTCTCTCTCTCACCCTCTTTTACTCTTACTCGCTTTATTTATATGTTGAGCGCGTGATCTATGTGTGAGAACACCGTAACAGGCAGAAGGGAAGAAATATAAAAGTTGCTAGAAACAACAGCCAAACTCCCTTAAATCACACAAAGTAAACGGAATTTTAAAAAATCTAATTACTGCACTGGAAAGTTCACATCGAGAAAATTCCATTGATGTAAAAATTATTACGAAAACGTGGATTTCTATAAACTTTTAAAAAGGCTTCACATAGATACACAACTTCAGCTTTATTATTATATAAGATATATATATACATATATATATAAATACATATATACATATGTATATACATACGTATATACATATGTATATACATATATGTACATACATACTTATATATATATATATATATATATATATATATATATATGTGTT
>NW_026424050.1:3468-6971 GCF_001194135.2 Octopus bimaculoides
GTGTTCATATAATGATATCTCCACAATGTATTGGTGAGATAAACATGTAATTGTTACCAAAATAGCAAAAATTTCTCCCCAAAGGTCTATAGTAGACTCCTTATGGATCGATCTCCTTGGTTATAAATCAAAAATTTAAATCAGAGTTTTGACGCTAATTCCATTATTATTGAAGTTTATTACCTGTCAACATTTCTGTATAAGGTTATATATAACTGTCAATTCAAGTTAAGTAAATTACCTTACACATCCTCAGGGTAAAAAGTAAACACCAAAAATATAATCTCTAAGTCTTATTCATATTCAAATTCCTCCTTAAATAACAGTCTGTCTAAGGGAGAAAACCCTCATAATATTATTAATTATAAACACTCAAGTATTACAAATTATTGATTCCTGGTAATAAATTCTAAACCGATGGAAATCTATATTATATTATCTCTAGAAACTTTAGCAAATACACAAATACAATTTCAATATTATTATTATTGGTAAATTATACATTAATATACCCTGCCTTTAAACCTAGTATTATACTATAATACCTGATCATACTGAAATTTATAATTTATTTAAACCAGAAAAATGTATGTCTAAGATAATGGCTACATCTGAAAGCATTGCATGTTAGTTTATTTATTAACTTACCTTTAGAGAATAATATAAAATAGAATTCTAGATTACACAGCGAGCAATAGCTCGTACCTTTGTCATAAGGTAAAGATTTCCCAATAATTGACCATTCTAACGAATATTGCTTCTTTTGTTCCTTCAGTTCCCAAATTAATTTACTAAGACTAGTACTCCCTATTTTACTTCTATCTCTAAAGGTACTAAAATGATTAGAAATTCTTCCACAGATTTGTCCTGAAGAACATCCCATTTCTCATTCTCACATTTGGGCCTTCAAACTTCAATCTTCTGGGGTTAACCTCTGTTACTGTAATCATAGTACGATTATTATTATTTATATCAGGGTTCTCATCACTATCCTCCCCAATTCCCTTTGATTGAAGTATTTTAAAATTATGAGCTGCAATTATTTGGGCTAAGTTCATAGTGTTTGAGAAACCAAACCTAATGCTATGTGTATTAATAATTTTACCATAGTATGAATTCTTTGGGAAATATTTACTTATCACCTCTCTAAACTGTGCAATCAAATTAGATTTAAAATTTCTACCAAAAGGGACTATGAACCATATATTATCATCTTTAGTGTTATCACAGCCATTAGTATAATTCTTAAAAAATTTTAAATTACCTATGTTACGTTTATGAACATCTCTGGGTTTATTTTCCTTATTCTTATCTGTCTTAATGTTGTTACGATCAGGTTCAACATAGTAAACCTTCTCTTTGTATCCTGCCCTATTTACTGCCGAATTATAGAATTGAGCTTCATTATCAAAAATCTTATCATTTGCAGATACTCTAGAAAGTTTTAATGAAATATTTCTTACTAAATTATCAATAATTTTTCTAGGATGATTACTCCACTTACTTATATATTTTAGGTTAGTAGAAGGTTTATGATATGTTCTATATGTCACATTTTTAATATCTAATGTCACATCCAAGAAATTTGATAAAGAAATATCGTCTTCATAAATGATATTCATCCCCATTCTATGAAAAAATCTAGCCAATCTACCATTAATTCTCTGTAATTGTTGGTTGGAGCTATTCCTAATATATAAAAGGCAATCATCCCTATATAAACCCCCACACTAATCATAGGAAATTGACTTTCTCTATTCCCGAGCGTTATACTAATACATCCATTTGTTATTTACACCACCTGCCTTCGTCTCTTGTTTTTTTCGTAAACTCTCCCATATATATATATATATATATATATATATATATATATATATATATATATATATATATATATATATTTCCCTTTTATCTAGTTTCAGCTCATGAGCTGTGGCCATGCTGGGGCACCGCCATTTGGTGTTGCTACACAATTCTACTTCAGGAATTGACATTTAGTGCCGTGAAGTTGGTTCATCTGGAACACCTGACAGGAAGAGGTTCAGCCTCATCTTGAAGACACCTACATCCACCCCATGCAGGTCTCTCAGGTCCTTCGGGATGATATTGAAGAGCTGTGCACCTCTGAAGCCCAGGCTATTACAGTATCTAGTCCTACATTTTGATGGCAAATTTGGAGTCCTTATATATATATATATATATATATATATATATATAATCAGTTTATGTATATATTAATATTATCTCAGTTTTAAAAAAACCTTTGGCAATGTAAATATGTTAATAGTTACCATAGGTAGCAAAAATTACACAAAAAAACCAAGATATCACAGCCGTTTTATAGGTAGAGATACCAAGTTGAAGTGATACATTATGAGAAGATATGAATAATAACAATAAATGGAGCAAAACGCATATAAATAAAAGTTCCTTTAATTCCTACACGTTTGAAAATATGTGAGCTCTCCTTCAAGGAAGTAAGAGCTGCTGGTATTCCACATATATTCATCTTCAGGGAGTCAACATATAAAACCAAGACAAATGCGAAATGATGAGGTAACTTACGAGCTATAATGTTACATGGCCAAGTGACCGTAAACGTATATCTATATATATATATCTATCTATCTATACCTATATATATATATATATATATATATATATATATATATACCTATCTCTCTCTCTCTATATATATATATCATCATCATGTTTCTACAGCTGGATGCCCTTCCTAACGCCAACCACTCTGAGAGTGTAGTAGGTGGTTTTACGTGCCACCGACACGAGGGCCAGTTAGGCGGTATTGGCAACGATCTCACTTGAATGTCTTACTGGCAACGGCAACTCTCGAAATGGTGTGTTTTATTTGTCAACTGCACAGGAGCCAGTCCATCGGCACTGGCAACGATCTTGCTGGAATGTCTTTTCACGTGCCAGGGAGGCGATGTTGGTAACGATCAACAGCCACGCTCGAAATGGTGTATTTTATGTGTCACCTGCACAGGAGCCAGTCCATCGGCACTGACAACGATCTCGCTCGAATGTCTTTTCACGTGCCAGTAAGGCGATGTTGGTAACGATCACGCTGGTGCTATTTACGTGCCACCAGCACGGAAGCCAGACAGCTGCTCCGGCAACGATCGCGCCCGGACAGTGCTATATCTATCTATCTATCTACATATTTATCTATCTATATATACATATATATATATATATATATATATATATCCCAGGAATGACGCGATACGAACAAGGGCAGGTGAATTCCTTCCTGGACCTCGCCAACACTTTGTACATGGAACAAATAGTACTCCAACCAACCAGGGCAGGTAACATACTGGATCTCTGCTTCAAATATAATATGGATCTCATCCATAATGTGAAAGTGACACCGACGCTACTCTCGGATCACAACATGGTAGAGCTGACCATGTACGGACCAAAGGAAACCATGGACACGCAGCCTACAAGAAACTCTCAGAATCTTTCCAATTTGAACT
>NW_026424050.1:8039-10246 GCF_001194135.2 Octopus bimaculoides
TAGTAGCCAATGGGGCCACCTCCAATGACACACAAATAGTGAGCGGTGTTCCGTAAGGCACCATTTTGGGACCACTACTGTTCATAATGGCCCTCTCACACATGCCCTCAGTCACGATCACAAGTTATGCAGATGATACAAAAGTCTCACAGGTAATACAGAACCCTGAAGACACTATGCACCTGCAATGTGAGCTGGATGAAATATACAAGTGGTCTGAAAAGAATAACAAGCAGTTTAATGCTGAAAAGTTTCAAGCCTTGTGCTATCAGCATGCAAAACTAAATGCAGTACCCGTTAAATACAATGGACCTGGAGGGACTGCAATCCCAGAGGCACAGTCAGTGCAAGACCTAGGCATTTACATGAGAAATAATGCATCCTTTTAAGTTCATGTCGCTAAATTGTCAATGAAATGCAGGCGACAGACTGGATGGATTCTTAGGACTTTTAGAACAAAAGATTAGGAAAACATGATGGTCCTCTGGAGGACACTTGTTCTAAGCCACTTTGACTATTGCTCTCAGCTATGGTCACCAACTAGTGTCGAATTAATCTCAGAACTTGAGGCAATCCAACGAAGCTACACAAAGAAGATAGCCTCTATGCAGCATATAAGCTATTGAGAAAGATTCACGAGATTAAGACTCTATTCCTTAGAGCGTAGGTGAGAAAGATATGCCATAATATACATCTGGAAGATCCTCAAAGGAATTGTCCCAAACTTTGGCATCGAAAGTTACACCAATAAAAGAACTGGACGCCATTGCATAGTGCCAAGGACTCCAAATCTACCATCAAGATGTAGGACAAGATACTGCAATAGTCTGGGCTTCAGAGGTCCACAGCACTTGAATATCATCCTGAAGGACCTGAGAGACCTGCATGGGTGGATGTAGGTGTCTTCAAGATGAGACTGGACCTCTTCCTGTCAGGTGTCCCAGATAAACCAACTTTGCTGCAGGAAGTGCAGATGAGGGCAGCTGCATCAAACTCTCTCGTGCACCAAATGTCAATTTCTGAAGTAAAATTATGTAGCAACACCAAATAGCGGTGCCCCAGCATGGCCACAGCTCATGAGCTGAAACTAGAGAAAAAGAAAATGAAAAATATATATATATATATACATATACATATATACATATATATATATATATATATATAAAAATAAACAATATATGAGTATAATGCATATATATGTACATGTATGTATATACGTTCATCTACATGTACATATAGATACATAACTGGGTACATGACGTGGCAAAAGAACAATGACAAAATGGTAAACAAGGTGCAACAAACAAGCAGGCCACAGAAACATCACCTTCATCAGCTGCCACCATTAAACTCCGGCGTTTCGAAGAATTCAGGCAGTACGCATCGTTAAAATGGTTCTTCCCACGAACACAAATTATATTGTGACTGCTGAGGACATGCGTAAGCTCGTAAGGAATGAAGCCAGTATGCTCCGATGGATGAGTAATGTCAGTGTGCATACCCGACAGAGTGTAAGTATCTTGAGAGAAAAGCTGAACATAAGAAGCATCAGTTGTGGTGTGCAAGAGAGGCGATTGCGCTGGTATGGACATGTGGTGAGAATGGATGAGGATAGCTGCATGAAAAAGTGCCACACCCTAACAGTTGAAGGAACCCGTGGAAGAGGTAGGCCCAGGAAGACCTGGGCTGAGGTGGTGAGGCAAGACCTTCGGACATTGGGCCGAGGCAATGACTTCTGACCGAGACCTTTGGATATATGCTGTGTGTGAGAAGACCCGGCAAGCCAAGTGAGACCTAAATCCAAGGCCTCTGCCAGGGGTGTACCCAGCCCACTTATGCGAACCTTTCCTTAATTGGACACTAAAACCCGCTTGCGAAGACCTTTTGAGGCAAGTGAAATTGGAATTGAACTAAGTTCGACGACTGGCACCCGTGCTAACGTCGTCTCCTTTATTGGACACGAAACTCAGCTTGCAAAGACTTATTGAGGCAAGCGAAAGCGAAATCGGGATAGCACCTGTGCCCAGCGTCGCGTTTCTGCCCGTGACATGTGTACGGATTTTCAAGCGAGATTGTGCCAGTGCCCCCGGACTGGTACATAAAATTCACCATATTGAGCGTGGCCGTTGCAAGTACCGCCTGACTGGCTCTTGTGTAGGTGGCACATAAAATGCACCATTTTGAGCATGGCCATTGCCAGTACCGCC
>NW_026424051.1:0-1452 GCF_001194135.2 Octopus bimaculoides
ATATATATGTATATGTATATATAAATATATACATATATATACATATATATAATATAAATATATGCATACGTATATATGTGCGTATATAAAATACATATATGTATGTGTATATATGTATATATATATATATATACATACATATATATATATATATGTATGTATATAGATGTATATATATATAAATATATGGATATGTACATATATGGATGTATAGATGCACAAATACATACATGTGTGTGTGTGTGTGTGTGTGTGTGTGTGTGTGTGTGTGTGTGTGGAGGTAGAGAGGGAATCACTCTTTGATATAACTATAAAGATATGTAATTTTGAAAATCCAAATATATAATTTGTTGCAATCTTTTTTATTTTAGAAAATCTTTTAAGACGGTAACAATATATTAAAGATTTTCTCTTTATTTGTTAAGTTTACTGATATAAATATTTTATGTTTGTATAAATAATTCCTGTTATAATGATATTAGTCTACATTTATATCATTTCACCATTAGTGCAGTACGTCTTTTGTCTAGATAATGGTAAGTACAGTATAAATCCTTTATATATTGTATCTATTGACACATCCTGTTGCTGTAATTAAGCTCCCAGTGATCTAGTTAACCAGAATTTTGATCAAAGATGCATCAACCACGTTCATCAAGATGTTTGCTCAGGTGTTGCGTAAATAGAACAGCGTTGCTCAGTGTCTTAACTATTTTCAACACGGTAATATACTATTTGAAGAGGATTTGGCTGTCATTTCTAGTATGTCGATTGACTGGGTAGAGACTTCCTCGCTGGCTCGAGATTAATTTGTTCATGCGATTTTAGCCCCATATTAGCTGTGATTGAGCAGACGTATTAACAAAGCTTTCCAAATTGTAATGTCTTCGTCGCTTTAATGGTGTTGCACAGAACAATATCTTTCTTTATTTTAGATGGTTGAGTGTCAAAATTTCTTCGATTAAACAATCGCAATTAATATTCTAAATACAATTTGTTAGGTCACTGCGTCATCTTTTCACTCCAAAAATTTCCTAATAATGAATAAAATCCATAAAACTACAGCAGTAAACATTTTATCCCTAATAAAATCTAATTTCCTCTTTCTAATACAAATCCTTTCAACTCCTACTTCGTCTCATGAACCTTTACGAAAACGTCTACAACAAATACAAAAAGAAAGGAAGGAGGGAAAAAAAAAACTATTTCAGTATCAAATCACATTTCGATACTGTAATGACAGACAAACGAAGGAGAGAGAGAGTCAAATAAACAGACACACTGACAATCATACGTACATACACACATATATATGTACCTATGGTTACCAATGACCTCATTCTAATTGGCAGGAATTATAAGTTTACTTTCAATTTCTAACACCGTCATTTACCAGCGAGATATCTTTCTCAAATACGATTAACAAACATTTATTCCCTACAAACTGTGAGT
>NW_026424052.1:0-358 GCF_001194135.2 Octopus bimaculoides
GGAAAATATATAGCATCCAGTAAAAACGATATTTCTAAGTTTAAACAAAATAGATATATTTATTACCGATAAGGGAAGATTCATCATCATGCTTATAAGATAGCTTGCCTTGTCAGATTTTTATATGTAGCAATCTTATAACTTTACATGTGTGTGTGTGTGTGTGTGTGTGTGTGTATGTCGCGCGTTCGTGCGTGTATGTGTGTGTGTGCATCTGCGCACACACACGCACATATATATATAAAGTGCGCATGCGCTCGCATGTGTTCGTGCATATGACCACATGAATGCAATACCTAAAGTGTAGAAAGAAAGAAAAACTGGACGTACCTCTCTCTCTCTCTAACTCTCTCTCTCT
>NW_026424053.1:0-1054 GCF_001194135.2 Octopus bimaculoides
CGGGGACCAAAAATCGCACACTAGCCATAAAGTCGGGGTCCAGAAATTCTAAACTGGCCATAAAGTCGGGGACAAATAATTGCACACTGGCCATAATGACGAGGACCAAAAATTGAACACTGGCCATAATGTCGGGACCAAAAATGTACACTGGCCATGTAGTCAGGGACCAAAAATTGTACACTGGCCATGAAGTCGGGGACCAAAAATCGCCGACTGGCCATAAAGACGGGGACCAAAAATGAACTCTGGCCATAAAGTCGGGAACCAAAAGTTGAACTCTGGCCATAAATTCGGGGACCAAAACTTGTACACTGGCCATAAAGTCAGGGACTAGAAATTCAACAATGGCCATAAAGTCGGGGAACAAAAATTGTACACTGACCATAAAGTCGGAGACGAATAATTGAACACTGGCCATAAAGTCGGGGACCAGAAATTCTAAACTGGCCATAAATCGTGGACAAAAAATTGAACACTGGCCATAAAATCGGGACCAAAAATTGTACACTGGCCATGAAGTCGGGGACCGTACATTGTACACTGGCCATAAAGTCGGCGATCAAAAATCGCACACTGGCCATAAAGTCGGGGACGAATAATTGCACACTGGCCATAAAGACGGCGATCAGAAATCGCACACTGGCCATAAAGTCGGGGACGAATAATTGCACACTGGCCATAAAGTCGGGGACCAAAAATTGCACACTTGCCATAAAATGGGGGTGCAAAAATCGCACACTGGCCATGAAGTCGGGGACCAAAAATTGAATACTGGTCATAAAGTCGGTGACCAAAAACTGTACACTGGCCATGAAGTCGGGGACAAAAAATTAAACACTGGCCATAAATTCGGGGACCAAAAATCGCACAGTGGCCATAAAGACGGGGACCGTACATTGTACACTGGCCATAAAGTCGGGAAACAAAATTTGCACACTGGCCATAAAGTCGGGGACCAGAATTTCAACACTGGCCATAAAGTCGTGGACCGAAAATGGAACACTGGCCATAAAGACGGGGACCACAAATCGCACACTGACCATAAATACGG
>NW_026424053.1:3248-3945 GCF_001194135.2 Octopus bimaculoides
CCAGAAATTCAACATTGGCCATAAAGTCGTGGACGAATAATTGCACACTGGCCATAAAGACGGGGACCACAAATCGCACACTGGCCGTAAAGTCGGGGACGAATAATTGCACACTGGACATAAAGTCGGGTACCAGAAATTCAACATTGGCCATAAAGTCGTGGACGAATAATTGCACACTGGCCATAAAGACGGGGACCACAAATCGCACACTGACCATAAATACGGGGACCAAATATTGAACACTGGCCATAAAGTCGGGGACCTGTAATCGCACGCTGGCCATAAAGTCGGGGACCAAATACTGCACACTGGCCATAAAGTCGTGGAACAAAAATCGCACACTGGCCATAAAGACGGGGACCACAAATCGCACACTGGCCATAAAGTCGGTGACGAATAATTGCACAATGGACATAAAGACGGGGACCACAAATCGCACACTGGCCATAAAGTCGGGGAACAAAATTTGCACACTGGCCATAAAGTCGGGGACCACAAATCGCACACTGGCCATAAAGTCGGGGACGAATAATTGCACACTGGCCATAAAGACGGGGACCAAATATTGAACACTGGCCATAAAGTCGGGGACCTATAATTGAACACTGGCCATAAAATGGAGCACCAAAAATCGCACACTGGCCATAAAGTCGGGGACCAAATACTGCACATTGGCCATAAAGACGGGGACCAC
>NW_026424053.1:4851-5498 GCF_001194135.2 Octopus bimaculoides
TTTGCACACTGGCCATAAAGTCGGGGACCACAAATCGCACACTGGCCATAAAGTCGGGGACGAATAATTGCACACTGGCCATAAAGACGGGGACCAAATATTGAACACTGGCCATAAAGTCGGGGACCAGAATTTAAACACTGGCCATAAAGTCGGGGACGAATAATTGCATACTGGCCATAAAGACGGGGACCAATAATTGTACACTGGCCATAAAGACGGGGGAAAAAAGTGAACACTGGCCATTAAGTAGGGGACCAAAAATCGCACACTGGCCATAAAGTCGAGGGCCAAAAATTGCAAACCGGTCATAAAGACGGGGACCGAACATTGTACACTGGCCATAAAGTCGGCGAACAGAATTCGCAAACTGGCCATAAAGTCGGGGACCAGAATTTCAACATGTATGTATTTATGTATGCATGTATGTATGTATACATACATATATGCATACATACATACATGTATGCATACATACATACATATATACATACATACATGTATGCATACATACACGCATACATAGATGCATACATACATGCATGCATACATACATACTTATATGTCTGCATACATTCATTCATGCATACATACATGTATGCATACATGCATACATACATACATGCAAACATACATACATACATATA
>NW_026424055.1:0-766 GCF_001194135.2 Octopus bimaculoides
GCTTCAATTTCCTATCAAACTCTCCTTTGCAATGGCAATAAATAAGGCACTGGGTCAATCATTGCAAATGGTTGGTTTAAATCTCACAGAGCAAGCGTTCTCCCAAGGTCAACATTACGTTGGATGCTCCCGTGTTGGCAGGCCACAAAGTTTATACATTTGTGCATCAGAAGGGAAAACGAGAAACATTGCCTATAAAGAAGTGCTCCACTGAAAAGACGGCATTTCTTCACATCTTCCAAATCACCCCAGTCATCTGCCGCCTCAAAAGCTTCGTACTTGCCGTACCAGCCAACGTAAGTCAGTGACACACAACTTCACTCATTCACTCTATCTCTCTTTCTCACCTTCTTTCTTTTTCACATACACGCACACACATGCACGTCCATTTCATATATCTTTCAATTTCTGCTCTCCGCAAATAAATTTTTTACGGATGCAACTGCTTACAAAAATTGGGATTAATGTATATAATTTCTTTCTATGTTCATAATTAAATAAATGTTTTAATGATTATACAGACGTCCGATAGAATAGCTCTCAGAAACAGACTACATACAAATTCTTTCTTCACAACTCCTGAAGCCATTTTCTGACAGGGGGTTGATGAAATCTTCGTACAGCGAGAAGCTCCAATCAAAACAGGGGACCCAAAATGATAAGATTGAGAAACGCTATTATAGATCATGCCTAACCGAAAACGATCACAGCCACATCATCCAAACAGGCCCTGTGAAACCGGGTTTAGCTGCTAGTATATATATAT
>NW_026424057.1:0-232 GCF_001194135.2 Octopus bimaculoides
CTTCTTCTTCTTCTCATCACCACCACTACCACCACCAGTGCTGCCCTCATTACCACCACAAGCACCACCACCGCAATCATCATCACCATTATAGCAATCATCGGCATTGTCGGCCTCCTCTCTCATCATCATCAGCAGTAGTAACAACAGCAACACCAGTCCCCATTACTGAAACCACCATCCTACTACTACTACTACTATCACTAATTTTATTGTCTTCATCATCATCATC
>NW_026424058.1:0-297 GCF_001194135.2 Octopus bimaculoides
TACATACATACATACATACATACATACATACATACAAATATATATATATGCGTGTATTATATATATATATATTTATATATGTGTGTGTGTCTATATATACATGCATGTATAATATGTATGTATATAAATATATAGATGCATAAATATATATATATATACATATATATATATATATATATATACATATTTATTTATATTATAAAAACCAAGATATATATATATATACATATATATATATATGTATGTGTATGCATGTCATGTATATATATATATATATATATATATATATATATATAA
>NW_026424059.1:0-332 GCF_001194135.2 Octopus bimaculoides
AAAATGATCGAGAGGTAAAGCAAGACAAAGGCGAGAGAGAGGTAAAGTGAAACAAAGGAGAGAGAGAAAGAGAAAGAGAAAGAGAGAGAGAGAGAGAGAAAGAAAGTGAGAGAGAAAAGAGAGAGAGAGCTACAGACAGACAGTGATCGAGAGATGAAACGAGACAGCGAAGAGAGAGGGAGAAAGAGAGATAGGTAAAGGGAGACAAAGAAGAGAAAGAGAGAGAGAGAGAGAAAGACAGAAAGAGAGAAAGAAAGAAAGAAAGAAAGAAATAAAGGAAGAAAAAAGAGAGCTACAGACAAAGTGATCGAGAGGTAAAGCAAGACAAAGGC
>NW_026424060.1:0-249 GCF_001194135.2 Octopus bimaculoides
AATATTAACCTCATCATTTATATATGAACAATTGATACCTTATGATTTATTAGATATACCAAACACATATACATACATACACGTATATATATTCATAATAATATCCCTATATACACACATATACAAATACATGCATATGTCCGTACATGTACACATACACATACACACATATTAATACACTTGCATACATGCATACTTACACTCGGTCATGCATGTATATATGTGTATACATCTATACATGCAAGTACA
>NW_026424061.1:0-214 GCF_001194135.2 Octopus bimaculoides
TATATATGCATGCTTACTATAGCCTCAGGCTGACAAAATCTTGCGAGTGGATTTCGTACTCGTAAACTGAAAGAAGACCGTCGTATATTTGTGTATGTGTGTGCCTGTGTCTTGTGTTTGTACCTCTACCATTGCTTGACAACTGACGTTCCTGTGATTACATACCTGTAACTTAGCGATTTGGTAAAAGACACTGACAGAATGAGTACTAGAC
>NW_026424062.1:0-204 GCF_001194135.2 Octopus bimaculoides
TATATAAATTGTATATTTGCAAATAAATGTGTCTATATATGTCTATATGTGGTGCATTTCTCCTTACCCACTTATATATGCATTCATATGTGCATCTGCATATATACCTACATACATATATACATATATACACGCTTATGTGATGAGTCAGAAATACATGTATGAATAATCTGCACTGTATGAATAGATAGATAGATAGATAGA
>NW_026424063.1:0-246 GCF_001194135.2 Octopus bimaculoides
TATATACACGCAGAATAAGAGAGAAAAAGAGAAAGAGAGAGAGAAATAAAGGTATCGATATTGTGTATTATTCTTACAAACATATTGAAAAACCGTTTAATACCAGAGGTGAGCTGTTAAATGTACATGCATATGTACGTGTTTCGGTGTATCTTTGCTTGCAGATGTATATCTGTACAGATTTGAATATACATATACGTATTACGAATATGTGTACGTGCCTCTCTGACTATCTGTATACAAACA
>NW_026424064.1:0-246 GCF_001194135.2 Octopus bimaculoides
TTATAAGGGAGGATTTGTCAGAAGGCCTCCAGGAAAGCGAAACGACCCACATTCCACGACGAAAACAGTGAAATTTGGAGGTAAGAGTCTGATGCTTTGTGGGATACAGAAAAATTGATGGCTCAAGGAAGCTGGTTTAAATTGACACCAGCTTGAATAGTGCCAAATACATCCAGTTACTGAAGGACAATTAGGTACAACAAAAGAATGAAAGAGACCTCGATATTATGTAAATGGAGGAATTTA
>NW_026424065.1:0-326 GCF_001194135.2 Octopus bimaculoides
TGGGTGGAGGGAAGCTAGTGACAGGGAGGGGCGGAGAAAGTTAAAGTGAGAGATAGAATGAAGGAGGGTACAGATACTAAGAGACAGAGATTATTAAGTGAGAAGGTGATGAGATGAGAGAGAAAGAGAAAGTTAGTTGGGAAGAAGAAAGAAGTTGGGAAACAAAGAGAGGGAAAGTGGGAGAGAGAGAAACGTGTAATAGAAAATAACAGAAGGGAATTCTTAAAGTAATATTTAGAGAGAAGATGGAGAATAGTGAGTTACATGCAGTGGATCTCTATATTCAACGACTAGTGAAACTTCGAAGTCACTGCCAAAATCTTTAC
>NW_026424067.1:0-285 GCF_001194135.2 Octopus bimaculoides
TATATATTATATATATGTATATATATGTGCATACAGATATACATGGGTGTGTGTACATGCCTGTATATGTGGGGTGGGTCAAAATACCATATAAAATTACTTTTAAAACGCTAAATTACTTTTGAACCAACATAATTACACACACACGTATATATATGCTTATGTATATATCTACACATATATACCTAATCTTCTATTTATAGAAGCTTATATATATATATATATGCATATATGTATGTATATATGTGTGTATGTGTGTGCATGTGTCTGTTAATGTGTGTTTGT
>NW_026424068.1:0-275 GCF_001194135.2 Octopus bimaculoides
ACACACACACACACACACACACACACACACATATATATCAAAAGGATGCATTATAATACTATTCCACAGCCATGCAAACAATCCAATAATACTATTCCGCATATACAAAAACAGCCATACCGGCAATCCAACTTGCCTCCATCATCAGTTACCCCGGGATATCATATGGTTTCAACACTTGGGCAGTGCCATTCAATCCGGTGATGTCAACAGTACTAAAATAATTGTTGTTTGGGAACAAACAAACCAAAGAAACCACAACTTTCAAACACATT
>NW_026424069.1:0-364 GCF_001194135.2 Octopus bimaculoides
ATACATACATACGTACATAGATCCACATAGAATTATAATTTAGGGTATCTAAGAGATACCGCCACGCTGAAAATAGCAGCCAAATCTTGACTCTAAACCACAATAAATGTTCATATAGTACCAGGAGCATTTCTTATGCAGAGTCAGAAATCCGGGATCTGGAATTATCCAGTAGTTTTTGCTAGTTTATTTTGTCTCTTCGTCTTCGCTCCTGGTGCTATATGAACATTTATTGTGGTTTAGAGTCAAGATTTGACTGCTATTTTCAGCGTGGCGGTATCTCTCAAATACCCTAAATTATTATTTTAAATAAGTGTTACCTTTGATGGTTTTTATTCCCATGCTGGCCACTTGATAAAATCGA
>NW_026424070.1:0-268 GCF_001194135.2 Octopus bimaculoides
TATAGATCCACGTTGATACGCAAAGAAATTCAGATATATGTACATACACATACATATACATATGTGTGTGCGTGTGCGTGTGAGTGAATGGATGTGTGTGTAAGTTTCTTTCTTTATGCGTATACGCGTGTATATGCATATCTTATTTATACACAATCCAAGAATAAATATATTGACGTATGAAATTATAGAGTTGAAAATTCGCTTTAAATTATATACTACTCAAAACTTCTTCACATATATACGCATCTATCATTACATGCAAACA
>NW_026424071.1:0-1597 GCF_001194135.2 Octopus bimaculoides
GCTTAATAAAGCTCTATGCTCTTCCAGTTTACCATTATTAACAAAAGATGGGACTCTGAACCCAACCATAGATACATGCTTTTCGTTCGTTTGGGTTACAGGTGCCAAGTTCCTTCAAAATCACTATTTCATTCATTTCTCAGCAATCGATAAATTATGGACAGGATATGATTTATGTTACATTATAGTTATCCAAGAATAAAATAATAATAATAATAATAATAATAATAATAATAATAATAATAATGATAATGATAATAATAATAATCCTTTCTACAAGTCCCGAAATTTGAAGGAGGGGTGATAGCTAAGTATATCGACCCCGGTACTCAACCGATACTTAATTTATCGACCCCGAAAAGAGGAAAGGCAAAGTCGATCTCGGCGGAATTTGAACTCAGAACGTACCGGCAGACAAAATACCGCTAAGCATTTCGCACCGGTGTGCTAACGGTTCTGCCGGCTCGCGGCCTTACTACTACTATTACTACTACTACTACTACTAATAATAATAATAATAATCCTTTCTGCTATAGGTACAAGGCCTGAAATTTCAAAAGAGGTGACTTGTTGGATTATATCAATCCCAGGGATCAGCTGTTATTTATTCATTTATCGATCTCGAATGAATAAAAGTCAAAGTAGACTTTGGCTGAGTTTGAACTCAAGAAATACCGCAAGGCATTTTGTCAAGCGTGCTAACGATTCTGCCAACTTGCCGAACGAAGTAAACGATTTTATGAGAATGGGTTAGTCGAACGCATCGACTCTTCTACTTGACTGTACTTCATCTTATCGATCCCAAAAAAGGATGAAATGCAAAGTTGATCCCGGCGGGATTTGAATTCAATAATTATTACTCAATGGTAATTCAATCTAAAACGGACAGAGTGATTGAACATAGGCGACTGGACATCATATTGGTGGTCAAAGATTCCGACGAAACTTCCGTTATTGATACAGCATTCCCAGGTGACCCTAATATAGAAGCAAAAGAAATCGAATATCTTATCAACTATGCAAGGTTAAAAAGTTGGAACTAGGAAGAATGTGGAACACCACTACCAAAGTTATTCTTGTAGCCGTAAGAGCACTAGAATCCATCTCATATATATAGTTTAAGACAATCAGTAATTAGTCATAACAGGACTCAGACTTTCAAATGCCGGAGCTAAAACCTACGATGCATTCACATCGGCTATTAATGGCAATAGACGCCATAAAAACCGTTGAATAAAAGGGAAGTTACTCTAATAGGTAGGAAAAAATATAAAAGATGAAAAATACACGCAGCCACACTCTCACAATACATAAACATAAAAATTTCCGTCAGAATATGCTAGGGTGCATTTTTCATCTTTTATATTTTTCCTACCTATTAGAGTAACTTCCCTTTTATTCAACGTTTTTTTTCTTCTTTTAATAGCGTCTATTGTCATAATAGCTGATGAAAATGCATCGTAGCTCTTAGCTCCAGCATTTGAAACTCTGAGTCCTATTATAACAACTTACTGATTGTCCTAAACTATACATACATAAATTCCTCAATTTACCTAATATCGAGGTCTCATTCTTTTGTTGTCATTTATTATTATTA
>NW_026424072.1:0-840 GCF_001194135.2 Octopus bimaculoides
ATATACATGAGATACTCAACCTTCCTATTCAACATTTTGATTATTGAGCAGAAATAAAAAAGAAAGATTATATGAAAATAGGTATACCCAACATGTAGAATTGAAGCTAAACATGCAAAATAATGAAAATAATAATAATAATAATAAATAAATAAGAAGGGTAACAATATAATAAATTACTGGTAGCATCAGCTGAAGAACTCATCAAGATAAGAATAAGAGAAATAGCAAAAACAAAACAGACCAAATAAAACTATATTTATTGCTTTTAAAAATGGCAGTAGAAACATATTAGCCTTAAATAGAACAGATATTGGTTATTAGAATAGACAAAAAGAAAGAAAAATTTAAAAAATGAAAACTCCTACAGCTATACAGCTACATCTACAGATTAGCTCTTAGAGATCTGAAGAATGAGCTCTGAATTGAAAACTAAATATTCATTAAATATGAAAACAAAACAAAAAGAAGAAAGAACAAAAACAAATAAATAAATAAAAGCAGAATGTAGAAAAGCGAAAGTAGGAAGATATAAATTTGTAAAACTGAAAGTAAAAAGGGGAGAGGGAAAGAAAAGACATGTAAATAAATGTAAGTAAAGATATTTAATCTATCAACAGAAAGAGAGATATGGATTTCATACAAGAAGGTCCTGCTGTATGAATTGATATGATAAAGAAAATATCAGTACATATTTTCTTTCTGGTATTGCACTAAGAAGATGCAGCAATTTTCTTTTCTTCACCAATGTTTAGATTTTGGCTATTTATTAATTCTTTTTTTGGACCTGTAAAAATACATGCATGCATATTTCAGATATATGTATGTTTAAAAATATCT
>NW_026424073.1:0-331 GCF_001194135.2 Octopus bimaculoides
ATGATTAGGTACAATCATGATTAACTGTAAAACTGAATTGACTCCTCTGTACTTCTGAAATAGGTAAAAGGCAAAGCATTTACTTTGGCATCCTAGTGATTCTGCCCCTTAATCAACATTGCATATGTGTGTGTGTTTGTGTGTGTGTGTGTGTGTGTGTGTGTGTGTGTGTGTGTGTGTGTGTGTGTGTGTGTGTGTGTGTGTGTGTGTGTGTGTACATATATATATATATACATATACAGGATGCATAAGATATTTGAGGAAAGATTTATGTTTATAAAAAATATATATAACTAGCAGAAATACCCGGCGTTGCCCGGGTTAAAGAGAA
>NW_026424074.1:0-281 GCF_001194135.2 Octopus bimaculoides
TCACTGTCCTGTTCTTGTTTACACTTTCACCCTCCGCAAAAAATTCCAACTTTTATTTAACTTGCTTTGCGGGAAGGACTGTTCCAACGAAACGCGGAGTAGATGGAACGGAGACAACTGAAGAAGGGAAATATTCTTTATGTTGCATGTCTCGTTTCTCTGTTTCTTATTTTCGTTGTTCTAAAAAAAGTTCGTTTTCTGTCTTCGTCTCTCATTGTGTTTAACGTTTTATTGTGATGTCCTGTACCTATATATGCATGTATGTATACATATAGATGTAG
>NW_026424075.1:0-250 GCF_001194135.2 Octopus bimaculoides
ACGTACATGGATACGTACATACATAGGTACGTACATACACGGTGAAACACACCTAGATATACACATGTGTATATGCATACATTGACACACACACACACGCGCACATACACACGCACACACACACATCACACACAAATTATCTAATGCTAAAATAGAGAGACACAAAAACACGTGCGGTTATTATGAATCTATACTTTTCACATAATTTCGGTCCCTTTAGAAATATATATATATATATATATATATATAT
>NW_026424076.1:0-543 GCF_001194135.2 Octopus bimaculoides
ATATATATATATATATATATATATGCATGTATGTATGAATGAATGTATGTATGTATTTATGTATGTGCGTACGTATGTATGCATATAAACGTGTCTATGCACGATTGTGTGCGTATGCAAAACATTATATATGTATGTATAGGCGCAGGAGTGGCTGTGTTGTAAGTAGCTTTTTTACCAAGCACATTGTTCCGGGTTCAGCTCTATTAGCAGACACTTGCCCAAGGCACGTGGCACCTTAGGCAAGTGTCTTCTAATATAGCCTCGTGTCGACCAAAGCCTTGTGAGTAGATTTGGTAAACGGAGACGGAAAGAAGTGTGTGTGTATGCTTGTGTGTCTGTGTTTGTGTTTGTTTCCCCCGACATCACTTGACAACCGATACTGGTGTGTTTACGTCCCTGTAACTTAGCGGTTCGGCAAAAAAGACCAAATAAGAACTAAGCTTACAAAGAATAAGTCCTGGGCTCGACTTGCTCGACTAAAAGCAATGTTCCAGCATGGCCGCAGTCAAATTACTAAAACATATAAAAGAATATGAATCT
>NW_026424077.1:0-613 GCF_001194135.2 Octopus bimaculoides
CAGAGAGAAAAAAATGTGTTATGCACCAACTTATTAATTTCTGGTTGTTGTCTTTTTTAAAAAAGAAATTTATCATTTTAAAGAGATCAAAAATTAAAAAATCCTTCCGTACTCTTCCTCACCTCCATCATCCACTCCATGACTTTTGGCCTATATTTTGGCAGTGGTTTCTTTCTCTCTTCTCTTTTTCTCTCACATATTTTGTTCACATTTTTGTTTTCCTCTCTTTCCTTTAAGTACGTCTGTAACAAGCTTTTGCCATCTGCAAGTGCTTGAGCATTCAACACCGCACTTCTCACGCTATTCCAGATCGTATCTAATTCTGTTACTGATTTCAGTCAGTGAGTGAACTGTGGCCATACAGGGTCACACCTTCTTTTAAGAGTTTCAGTCAATCAAATCGACACCAGTGCTTATCTAGTAACGGTAAAGACCCCCTTCGGACATGAATGACAATGAGATTACACCTAGAAAGTTCCCTTCCGAGGCACAAGTCTGGGCAAGGTTGTTTTATGGAAGACCAGCAGTCACCCATGCATACCAGCCTCCCCACTCTACACCACCAAGGTGCCTAGCAGTGGGACTGAACCTGAGACCATCTGTGACTGTCAGT
>NW_026424078.1:0-237 GCF_001194135.2 Octopus bimaculoides
ACACACACACACACATATATATATACATATACATACATACATACATACATTTACATACATACATACCTACATACATATATGGACATACATGTATACACAAACTCATATATGTAGGTAATATATGCATATACATACACACATGAAGACACACAGACACAAAGACACACACATTATACACATACACTCACACACTCATATGTATGTATGTATATATATATATATATATATATATATATA
>NW_026424079.1:0-237 GCF_001194135.2 Octopus bimaculoides
ATATATGTATGTATGTATGTATATGTATATGTACAAATATGTATGCATGGATATGTCTATATATACATACGCTGAGAGAAAAAGATCGGGAGGGAAGAATGACTCAAACAAAATCATTAATATAGGACATTAACCCATACACACAAGTGTGTGTGCGTGTGTGAGTGTGTGTGAGTGTGTGTATGTATGTGCGTGTGCGTGAGTGTGTGTGCGCGTATGCGTTTTTCTCTATAATTT
>NW_026424080.1:0-605 GCF_001194135.2 Octopus bimaculoides
TCTATGGCTGGATGCCCTTCCTAACGCCAACCACTTCACAGAATGTACTGGGTGCTTTTACCTGGTGCTTTTATGTGGCACTGCATGGGCACTTTTACATGGCACCAGCCCGGGACTCTTGCAGGTCAATACTTAACCACCACTGGGGGAACCAATCTTAACACTTCTGTTGTGCAGTACGCGACTTCTTAAGTACAACAAGGCACCAGGCATCTCGGCCCTTTGTAATCTTGTCAGAAAGGTTCAGTATTCCAAGGCTGTCCTTCAGTACTTCGTCTGATGTCTTCCTGGGTCTCTCACTTCTATGTGTTCCATCTACTTTGAGAGATTAGCACTACTTTATGGAGCTGTCGGCACCCATCCGCATCACATGACCGAACCAGCAGTCTTCTCTCTCACACACTGCATCTAAGTCCTATATCATTATATTCCTATATTATATATAGATATTATCTGTGCATCTATATATAGATATACAAGGTGAGTCAAAAATCCTTCGTATATTTCTCTTATCTTTTCACCTATTCTAATCACTGGGTTGCGGTCATGCTTGAGCACAGCCTTGAAAGGTTTTAGCAGAACAAATCAACCATGGTAATTTATTC
>NW_026424081.1:0-257 GCF_001194135.2 Octopus bimaculoides
TATCTATCTTTCTATCTGTCTATCTATCTATCTATCTATCTATCTATCTACCTACTACCTATCTGTCTCTCTGTCTGTCTATTTCTCTATCTATCTATCTATCTATCTATCTATCTATCTATCTATCTGTCTGTCTATCTGCCTACCTTTCTACCTTTCTATCTATCTATCTGTCAGACAGATAGAAAGGTAGACAGACAGACAGACAGATAGATAGACAGACAGACAGACAGGTAGGTAGGTAGATAGATAGATAG
>NW_026424082.1:0-349 GCF_001194135.2 Octopus bimaculoides
GTATATGTGTGTATGTGTGTGTGTGTGTGTGTGTATGTGTGTGTGTGTGTACACACACATGAGCACCTTTAATTCATATATGTATATCTTCAACTAAATGCCAGTGTAAATGCATCGTTATTGAATGCTTTTGGATAAGATATGGCCTAAGAGTAACGTCTTGTAAATCGAAACCGAAAACTCTGGTTACAAAGCTAGCAGTTTACCCAAACAATTATTGAGGCTGCATGGTTGTATTAAAGCTCTAGTATCACAGTTCCAGAGTTAGATTTTATAAGAAGTGGGTATATACTCACCTACATAAGCATATATATACATATATACATGCATATATACAGCTATATATACA
>NW_026424083.1:0-507 GCF_001194135.2 Octopus bimaculoides
TATATATATATATATATATATACACATACATATGTGCATATATATATACATTCGTACATGTATACATGCTCATATATATGTATATACATCCATCCATCGATATATATATGTATGTATGTATGTATAAATATGTGTATATGTATGTATGTATGTATGTATGTATGTATGTATGTATATTTAATGACATTTCTCAACTCCTACGAAAATGAATAATAATAAATAACACGAAATATGCACATATTCATATTTTTGTTCATATACATGTGTGTATTATAATTTCTACACGCCTTACACGCAAGCATAAAACACACACACACACACACACACACACACACACACACGCACACACACACACATTTACTATACTGAGAGTTGTAGAGAAAGAAAGAGAGCGGGGAGAGAGACTAAGGTGGGGAAAAATAAAGAGAAAAAGACTTTTTGAGAGAAAAGCACTCAGAAAAGATAAAAGAATTGTAGGGAGCACCTTATTTTTTTTTTTAAAAAAGA
>NW_026424083.1:2108-3006 GCF_001194135.2 Octopus bimaculoides
ATATATATACATCTATAAATACAAACACACACTACTACATATATATATAGAGAGATGCACGCGCACATAAACGCATACACACATACCTTCGCAAACATATACATATAAAAACACATACACATATACCCATATTGTTTTTTCAACAGATATATTACTAAACATGAGTCACAACCTCAATTAGCAAGAAACACTGAAAGAATTTAACACATTCTACATACAAACATCAAAAACAAATTCACAGACAGACAGACAGACATATATAAATACAAAACAAAATAATAATAATAAAATCAAGACATTTAATATCCCTTCAGCGCCCCTCCCTAAACACCCTAGAAAACCCCCAAAAGACCAATAACCCCTTCACTAACACAAACACCTCGCCCCACTCCAATAACCATTTAGTTATATACAAATTCCCATCATCACAACGTTTAGCAGCCCAGGCTGACTTCCTTTCACTTAGAACCAATATTAAATGCTTATAATGATAAAAAACAACAACGATAATGACGACGAAAGCAACAATAGTAGAAAAGGCAACAGCAGCAGCAGCAATAAAATAAGCAACAATGACAACCATAAAAAAATCAACACCAACAACAAAAATAGCAGCAACAACAACAGCACCACCACCACCACCACCACCAACAACAACAAGAAAACCAATAACAGAACAATAACAAAAACAACATAGGCGGTGAGCTGCCAGAATCGTTAGCAAGCCGGGCAAATTGCTTAGTGGCATTTCGTCCGTCTTTACGTTCCGAGTTCAAATTCTGCGGCGGTCGTCTTTGCTTTGCTTTGCTTTTCGTCCTTACATTTATATTTAAAAGCCATTTAAGAAACACACACAAAAAACCGTTAGATTCACTTCAACATTTAAATTTAATTTGCC
>NW_026424083.1:3420-4107 GCF_001194135.2 Octopus bimaculoides
ACTCTAGGCACAAAGCCTGAATATATATATACGAGTAAGTAGACAAACGAAAGAAGGGTCTGTATATATGTATGTATGTATGCATCTGTCTGTCTGTGTGTCTGTCTATCTATCTATCTATCTATCTATCTATCTATCTATCTATCTATCTATCTAAGTATTTAAGAAAAAGGAGAGATATTAATAAATAAAATGTTTAACAAGCTGCATTCTACCATTTTGACTGTGTTTCTATCATTTCACTATCTCGTCTCTCGTCTTAAAAGAAGGACAAAACAACAAAGAATTAAAAAAAAAAAAAAGAAAAAGAAAGGAAATTGCTTTCTGCAATGACGAATCGTACCATTGATAATGTTTCTTTGCAACCAATGCTTATCTGATAGAATCGCTCAAAGGTCGAGGAACTCATGCGAAATATAGGACGCAGATTTACGAATTCTCTTGACAGTTTTCTACCTGTGTTACGTATATTTATTGGCCAAGCAATCATTTGCTGACCGTATAAAAGACGCCATCTTTTTTTTTAATGTGCGTATGTATGTGAGAGAGAAAGTCATAGGCGCGTAATCAATGTGCAACATATATGCACGCAGCCATTAAGAATGTTTCTGCAGCTTCGTAAGATAAATGCATGCGAATGTAACTCTATCTATCTATCTATCTATCTATCTATCTATCTATCTATCT
>NW_026424084.1:0-262 GCF_001194135.2 Octopus bimaculoides
AGAACTACTAGATGTTTCAAGCTTACGACAGAGCTACCAGGTGTTTCATGCTTACGATGGAACTACTAGATGTTTCATGCTTACGATAGAGCTACCAGGTGTTTCATGCTTACGATAGAGCTACCAGGTGTTTCATGCTTACGATAGAGCTACTAGCTGTTTCATGCTTGCGATAGTACAATATCTGGGAAAACTCATATGGCCTCCTCGTGTACTATCAGACAATCTTTCATATTCTAGAGTATGAAAGACTTTTATGCAT
>NW_026424085.1:0-627 GCF_001194135.2 Octopus bimaculoides
TATATAACGTTGACCACTAACGTGGACAATTAATGTGCTAGAAATAGATCGAAAACAGATAAAGAATGAATTCACTGGTAGTTCTAATCAGTTGAATTTATTATTTAAAAAAAATTTTGATAATACAAACTTTAGTTCATAGATCTAGTAAGTTCTTAATTAACTTGGGTGTGAAAATTTAAAAAAAGAAAAAATATCTTGTTAACTTCTTTGGAGAACTTTCTCGTATTCGTTGTCAAATAGATCTGAAGATTTGAGGTCGTATGAGTCTATATATGGGATTCTATATATGGATTCCCATATATAGAATCACAAAACCCCAAATCTTCAGATCTATTTGACAACGAATACGAGAATGTTCCCTCAAAAGGTTAACAAGAATTTGATTTTTTTAAATTTCCGCACCCAAGTTAACAAAGAACTTACTAGATCTATGAACTAAAAGTTATATTATCAAAAACTTTAAAAAATAATATATTAAACTGATTTGAACTACCAGTGAAGTCATTCCTTTTCTTTTTGTTTTTTTTCAAATATACCTAATTGTACCAAGGATCTCACACATTTTCCAATTAATGAATCTATTTATCTATCTCTCTCTCTCTCTCTCTCTCTCTCTCTCTCTCT
>NW_026424086.1:0-290 GCF_001194135.2 Octopus bimaculoides
CCAGAAGCTGTGACTATGTTGTGCAACGCCATTTAAAATATAATGGTTTTAAATTTTGGCTCAAAGCCAGCAATTTCAGGGTAAGTAACTCTGTCAATTACGTCGACCCCTGTGCTTAACTGCTACTTATTGTATCGACCCCGAAATTACGAAAGGCAAACTGGACCTTGGCTGTGTATGTACTCAGAAAAAGTCAAAAGAAATACCACGAAGCATTTTGTCCGACGCGCTAACGATTCTGCCAGCACATCACCTATATGTGTACGTATGCATGTGCGTATATATATATA
>NW_026424087.1:0-462 GCF_001194135.2 Octopus bimaculoides
AACCACATGGTTCCGGGTTCAGTCCCATGCGATGCCACTTTGGCGAAGTGTCTTCTCCTATAGCCTCGAACCGACTAAGGCCTTGTGAGTGGATTTGGTAGATGGAAACTAAAAGAAGAACGTCATACATACATACATACATCTTAGCTGCTTTCTCGTATACGTGCAAAGCCAAGGCTAGAAAGAATTATTGAAATTCAATGTTGATGCAATGTGAGGCCCTAGCATGTCTCTTGATCCCGGCGAAAGTTTTGCACATTCTATTACGTAATGGACAGTTGAGATGGCTGGCAGAGAGAACAGGTACCACACTATGAACTCTTTGGTAAACATTTTCAATCCTCCAACCGAGAGACACATCTTTCCGCATGTTGCTCACGTTCTGTTGTGAACAATAGCCATATCACAATTGACATACATACATGCATGCATACATACATACATACATACATACATGTATGT
>NW_026424088.1:0-206 GCF_001194135.2 Octopus bimaculoides
TATATATATATATATATATATATATATATATATATATATATTATATCCACGAGAGTGTGAATCTATATATGCGTTTAGCAGCGAAAGTGCGTTGCTCCGCATACTTGTACTATAGCTTCAACGGGCAAGTTTTAAGTCAAATAAATACACACCATAAAAAAATAAGCAATTAATATATACACAAACATTTTCCTTGCATATAGTTA
>NW_026424089.1:0-214 GCF_001194135.2 Octopus bimaculoides
CAACAACAACATCCAAATCGCGCAACCTGATGTCATTGAGGAAGCGACCTAGCTTCCAGCCTGACACCAGGCTACGAACATTTAAACAACCTACATGAATAGACTCCATTACTTACCTCGTATCAGTGGTTCGGCGGTTCTTCTTTTTCCTTCTCCTTTTCTATGGGTCTTCTCGTATTTGGACGTAGGCCCTCGTAAATGTATGGAGAAAAAT
>NW_026424090.1:0-242 GCF_001194135.2 Octopus bimaculoides
GGCACAAACACACATACACACACGCAAAAGAACACATACATGCATACACACGTATATACACACATACATAATGTATACTTGTATATATGCATACATAAATGGGTACACCTGCATACATACACGCACACACATGCATACGTAAATAGACACATACATACGTTCATACATACGTCCATGCATACACACATACGTACATATATATATATACACACATGCTTATATACACACATGCATACATACGT
>NW_026424091.1:0-765 GCF_001194135.2 Octopus bimaculoides
AATTTCAAATTTAGAGGAAGGTAGGTTAAGTAGTGATGGACAGCAGGTTAAGAGTAAATCAAGCATGAGGGAAAGAAAAGAAAAAAGGAAATGGAAGGGCAATACCCTAAGGAGTGGTAAGAATTTGGAAAAAAATTAAGGTGAGGGAATTAAGGTCAAGGTATTAAAGAAATATATCTATTCTACAGTATAATTAGAATAATACAATGAAACACTAAATTACTAAGTTTAAAATTATAGGGAACAATAATAATTAGAACAAGATAAACATATCCAGTTAAAATAAGATATAAATTAATTAGGGGTAGTATTATTTATGAGTAAAACTATAATACTAATGGCCAAAATCCAAACAGAAAGAAAGGGGGGAAGAAGGAAGAGGAAAAAGGGAGAGGAATAAAGTTAGAAGAACAGGACTAAATTAAGAGAATTAAAGCTAAGGTTTTCGAAAAAGTGATAGATAGAAGAGACTCAGAATAACCTAGAGAAAATGTAGGAATACTATCAGTGGGTTGGGAAAGGTTAAAATGTATTCTAAGTATATATTAAAAGTTATAACTCAAAAAAATAATTAGTCAGGGAAATGAGAGAAACTAAATTAAAAAATTTAGCAAGATTTACTTTATAAAAAATAATTACTTTTTAAAATATTTAAAGGTGCGAGAGTAACAATGCACACATAGAACCCTAAGGTCAGATCTATTGTTTATTAGACTAGGATTATCCTTAAGTTTTAAAATTTCGTAAATTTCCATAGAGCACAGT
>NW_026424092.1:0-488 GCF_001194135.2 Octopus bimaculoides
TATATACACAAGTATGTATAGGTATCGGCGTGCACATATTCACCCCTGCAAATAACAGCTTTGTTTATACTCTTCGGAAATTTCTTACCACACACTCTCTCTCTAAAATATCTCTGCAAGCAGCACCAAACTCTCACATATATCTACACACACATCATATATTACAAACGTACGCAGAAACGTTCATAACACATACAAACCATTAAATATTTAGACACACAGACACACGATTACATATATGCAAACACGTACGTTTGTAAGTCATGGGTGTTTGCTCTTGCATACGAACAGACGCATATATATATATATATATATATATATATACACACACATGTAACAACCCTATCATCCCATCACCCCCTTAATACAATGATCTTTGAAGTATACAATGGTATGGCATTGTTTACAACGGAGAGCATACGCGCACAGAATACACAGGTAATGTAATAATAATAATAATAATAATAATAATAATAATAATAATAATA
>NW_026424094.1:0-903 GCF_001194135.2 Octopus bimaculoides
ATCTCAGATCAGGTCACTTGCTATGCAAGTACATCTCCGTAATATTTATTAATAGCTTATGTTAAACTTTTATTGTTCTGCTATGCAGCCTTGGGCACACACACATATAATTTGTATATTTGTCCCTATAATAGAAAGGATTATCATTGTTGTTGTTGTTGTTATTATTATTATTATTATTATTATTATTATTATTATTATTAGTTAGGCAGCGAGCTGACGGAAGCTTTAGCAGGTCAGGCACAACGATATTTCGTACGTCCTTCTTTACATTATGAATTTAAATTCCATCTAGGTCGACTTTGCTTTTCATCCTTTCGGGGTCGATAACATAACTACCAGTTGAACATTGGGGTCGATGTAAATATAATCGACTGGCCCCTTCCCACTAAATTTCAGGCCTTGTGCCGATCGTAGAAAGTATCATTATTGGCAAAGGTTTGCTCCCAATCTTATACTTCATACGACGGATAACATTTTTGTAAATGCATAAACATAGATTCGCATATATGATCATATCATAGAACATAAAGTTCGGAAACGTATATTTACCTCTTATTTTATTTATCTTTTTATTTATATTCTTTACTATTCATTTATTTATTTATTTTTATTTACATATTTTTCATTTATTTATTTATCATTTTTTTTTTGCGTCTTGTAATAGTTCTTCATTCCTTTATTCGTGTATTCGGGTTTATGATCAAAGAGGGAAGAATGTGCATTAAGACAAGAAAGAAAAACACAAGACACGTTGACCCCTCCCAGACACACGCCCATACACAAACATCCGCACTGAAGCACGCATGCGTGACACACAAAAGTACTCTTAGGCCATTTCTACACTTACATACCTAAGTAAATATGTGTATATATATATATATATATATATATATATATATA
>NW_026424095.1:0-462 GCF_001194135.2 Octopus bimaculoides
GTATGTGCGTGTATGTATGTATGTATGTATGTATGCGTGTACACGATGAGCTTCTGCACAGTTTCCGACTAACAAATTTGCTCACAAGACATTGGTCAGCCCGGGGGTTGAACCAGAAACCACATGGTTGCAAAGCGAGCTACTTCACCACGCAGCCATTTTCTGTACCTAAAATGAATATTTACTTAATAATATCAGACTGACGGGTAAAATATTCAAATCATTGGTATTTTTTAAGGTACGGTGATCACATTAAATTGTGTTGGCGCCTAAATTTAGGATTAGGGGTACATGGTGGGTAACCAAAAAAAAAAATTAGGGTGAAGAGAAGAAATTTTAAATTGATTTAAACAAAATTTTGAGAGAACACCAAGCTGGAACGTCAAACAACAATGAAGATGTGTGTATGTATGTGTGTATGTGTATATGTGTGTATGTATATATATATATTATATATATATA
>NW_026424096.1:0-217 GCF_001194135.2 Octopus bimaculoides
ATATATATATATATTATATACATATATGCACGTACATGCATACATTCGTATACATGCATACATAGTATATTTGCGCGCGCACGCACACACACACACACACACACACACACACACACATACGTATATATGTTTGTGTAGAAGGTAGAAAAGGAACATTGAAAAGTTGATATCTATATATAGAAAAAGCCAAGGTAGAAAGTGCTAACATAATTTTATA
>NW_026424098.1:0-759 GCF_001194135.2 Octopus bimaculoides
GTGTGTGTGTGTGTGTGTGTGTATCCGTATGTGTGCTTGTATGTAAGAACGCATGTATACACACACACACACATATGCGTATAAATATATACATGCGTGTGTATACATGCGTATATATAGGCATATATATACATGTGTGTGTGTGTATGTGTGTGCATGTATATATGTGTGTATATATATGTATGCGTGTGTAAGTATGTGTGTGTGTGTGTAGATGAGTTACTGTGTGTATATATATATGGTATAGTGTGTGCGCGTGTCTCTCAGAGTATGTATATGTGAGAGAGAAAGAGAGAGCGATAAAGAGAGGGAGAAAGACAGAGAGAGAGAGAGAGAGAGAGAGAAAGGCAGAGAAGGAAAAAAAGAGTGCGTTTGTGTGTGTGTGTGTGAGAGAGAGAGAGAGATAAGTGGGGAGGCAGAGAGAGAGGGAGAGCGAGAGAGAGAGAGAATAATAAGGAATGTCTTTTCGGCTTGCCACAGAGGTGTGGTACACCACAGCTGGAACGGAAACCGAAGAGGAACGGTGGCGGGAGGAGAGATAACTAGGTGGGGGAGGTTATTGTTCGCTACCAAAGCCACCACCACCAGTTCTTCTTCTTTATGTTTACCGTTTCCATCTCTGTACATATATCTATCTATCTTTTTATCTATCTATCTATCTATCTATCTACTTATCTATCTATCTATCTATCTATCCATCCATCCATCCATCTCTTTGTCTATCTATCTATCTATATCTATATATCTATATCTATATAT
>NW_026424098.1:858-1480 GCF_001194135.2 Octopus bimaculoides
ATATATATATATATATATATAAATAAGGATAAGATCGATATTTAAAATATTGATTTTATCAAGTGGCCAGCATGGGAATAAAAACCATCAAAGGTAATAATTATTTAAAATTATAATACAGGGTATCTAAGAGATACCGTCACGCTGAAAAATAGCAGTCGAAATTCTGACTCTAAAACCACAATAAATGTTCACATAGTACAAGGAGCGAAGACGAAGACAAAATAAACCAGTAAAAATAACAAGATAATAACAAGATATATATATATATATACGTCTGTCTGTCTATCTATCTTATCTATCTATCTTATTATCTATCTATGCACATAAACACACACACAGTATTTAAATTCGATCTTTTGTCGTTCAATATAAACAGGCTGTTCCTGTCAAGAAGGATCGACTAGAAGCAAAAGAAACTCCAAAATAACTGTCCTGTTACACCAGAAGAGTTTACTAGGCGAGTACGGTGTCAATGCGTGTGTTTGTGTGCGCGCACACGCACATAAACACACACACATCTGGATGGATAGATAGATAGATAGATAGATAGATAGATAGATAGATAGATGGATAGATATAGGGAGAGAAAGACAGAGAGATTGATAGACAGACAGAAATA
>NW_026424098.1:1490-2401 GCF_001194135.2 Octopus bimaculoides
AGACAGACAGACAGATAGATATAGATAGATAGATAGACTGATAGAAAAATAAATAGATAGATAGATAGATAGATGGATGGATGGATAGATAGACTGATAGATAAATAGATAGATAGATAGATAGATTGATAGAGTGGGAGACAGAGATTGATAGATAGACAGACACAGACATATAGATACAGGGAGAGAAAGACAGAGAGATTGATAGATGGATAGAGAGATTGGGAGACAGAGAGACTGATAGATAAACAGACAGGCAGACAGACAGACTGAGAAAACAAGAGATATGAAAATTGCAATAATAAATAGTTAAGAGAGAAAAGAAATAACAAGAAAAAAGAAAGAATGGCTGATGAGAAGAAAAGGCGGAGGGGGTGGTGGTGGTGGTGGCGGTAAGACGAGAAGGAGGGGCGGTCTGCGCGTCTCTTGTAATAACTGCTGCTGCTGCTGTTGTTATTGTCAACGCTATCATATATTGTGTATTTAACCCCAAACACTAACATCAATAATTCTTCAAGACCTTAACCCTTTTCCTTTCTCCTCCTCCTCCTCCTCCTTCCACCGTCTCTTACATCCTCATCCCATCACCCGCTTCGCTTTCTTCTTCTTTCTCTTCCCCTTCCTCCATCTCTTTCCTTCTTTCTTTCTCTCTTTCTTTCCCTGCTTTTTCTGTCGTCTGCTGTTTTGGACGTCTTTCATTGCGTTTTGTTGTTGCCCAGCTATAAACCCACCCCCAATTAAGTAATCGCCGTTTTTTTTTTCAAAGACAGTCCATCCGTGACCATCCTATCGAATTCAGAGTCTCTAACACAATCCATTGCGACTTTTCTTGCTGCAGTTTGTTGTTCAACATATATCGTGTGTTCGTCTGTCTTTACGTTCTGAGTTCAAATTCCGCCGAGGTCGACTTT
>NW_026424099.1:0-435 GCF_001194135.2 Octopus bimaculoides
AGCGGCGCAGGAGTGGCTGTGTGGTAAATAGTTTACTTATGAAACACATGAATCCGGGTTCAGTCGGCACATGGCAAGTGTCTTCGGGCCGACCAAACCCTTGTGAGTGTATTTGGTAGACCAAAATTGAAAGAAGACCGTCGTATATATGTATATGTATATGTGCATGTGTGTGTATATATTTGTGTCTGTGTTTGTACCCCTCAAATCGCTTGAAAACCGATGCTGGTGAGTTTAGGACCCCGTTACTTATCGGTTCAGCAAAAGAGACCGATAGAATAAGTACTAGGCTTACAAAGAATAAGTCCTGGCGTTGATTTGCTCGACTAAAGGTGGTGCTCCAGCATGGCACAGTCACATGACTCAAACAAGTAAAAGAGTAAAAGAGGTTCATCTATCTATCTATCTATCTATCTATCTATCTATCTATCTATC
>NW_026424100.1:0-445 GCF_001194135.2 Octopus bimaculoides
CAGTCATTTCACTGCGGCCATGCTGCTGCACCAAATTTCACTTATATGTATAATTAATAGTATTTGCATTGTATACCTGTGCAACAATATCTTTCATACTTGTCCATATCCCTTGATTTCATATTTGTTTATTGATTTATTCTCTTCCAGACACCTTACTTCAAACCCGCCATATTTCTATAGGTGTGTGTGTGTGTGCGTGATTTGTGTGTGTGTTATGTGTGTACATAAACAGAGATGAACGTACAAATATATCAATGTGTATAATTGCATATACATAATTTTATATGCATCCATATATGTAGCTATAAAATATGTAGCACAATAAAGATAGCAACTCAAGAATCAAGAGTTTCGCGCATTGGCACTTAAAATGCTTCTGATAAATATTAATAAAAATATACATAAGGACGTACTTTAAGTTCTATTTCTTCATACTTTTGTG
>NW_026424101.1:0-345 GCF_001194135.2 Octopus bimaculoides
ATATATATATATAAGGGCATTACTATACAAGAATGCCTCACGCTATGAGGCACTCTAAGGTCAGACTACCATAAAAAACACATTTTTTTTACCGAATGCGAGGAAATGCAACTCTCAAAGCCAGCCCCTTAAAAACAAACTGAATTATAGATCATGATTTCTTAGTTATTGTAGTATTATACAACTTCTACTTGCGTTCGGTAAAAAAGATATGTTTTTTATGGTAGTCTGACCTTAGAGTCCCTCATAGCGTGAGGCATTCTTGAATAGTAATGCCCTTAAATAAATAAATATGTTTTGGGAATAAATGATGGATTTTTTCCCTTATGAGGTTTTTTTCACGCT
>NW_026424102.1:0-230 GCF_001194135.2 Octopus bimaculoides
TATCCTGGGTCACCATACTAGCGATTTATTATTAAATTCAAGAAACATTAGACTCTGAAGAAATTACTTACAGAAAAAGCCATTAAAATGTCATACCACAAGCAGTCGAAGAAGATTCTATGCCGTAAGGAAAGATAAGTCCAAGTTTCGGGTCAAACACTTTCATAGAAGGAAAAAATGTTAAGTTTGTGAAGGCGTTATTGAGTATCTTTTCAATGATCTGAATTGGC
>NW_026424103.1:0-823 GCF_001194135.2 Octopus bimaculoides
TGTGTGTGTGTGTGTGTGTCTGTGTCTATCCTTCACCACCACTGCAACTGGTAATGGAGTAATTATGTGTCCCCCTATCTTAGCAGTTCAAGTGGAGAATCCCATAGAAAATGACAGAAGGTAATATATATATATATATACATATATATATATATATAAAAGTGAAGCTTTGAGGACTTTTGATAGTATAGTTCTCTCTTGCTATTAAATCTTTATTTAAAGAACAACAACAACCAGACAGACAAAATTGATCTAAGCCCTACAAGTTCCTACTCTTGGTAGCAGCAATAATTATTAACCCTAACTCACTCATGATTGAGTGGAAGTATGAGTGAAGGCTTTCCAGTCATGACCATCCCTTTTAAAAAATTTTTACTGTGGTTTGGTGTACCCTGTACAATTTTATTCTGTGTGTCCCTCTTCTTTTTAGGATTCTAGGCAGTGATTTGAAAGAGATTTGGTTGCTATTTCTAGAAGCTCTCTAAATTGCTCGACTAGACAGCTGTTGTTACCATACCTGTCTGACCTACAATCAACTATCAGCACCATCACAATCTCCAACACCGCTCCACCATTACTGAAACTATCACCACTACATCCACCACCATCACCTTTGCCACTGTCACCACCACAACCTCCACTATTGCCTTTATAACTATCACTACCACAGTCCATAACATTACCCCTACATCAACACCACCACCACCACCACCATCATGATGCCACTAATACCATCACCACCATGACTACCACACCATTATCACTATCACTGCCACTACCATCACTACCACTACCGATACTACCATGAACACCACCACCACCA
>NW_026424104.1:0-408 GCF_001194135.2 Octopus bimaculoides
TTTACTCTTACTTTCTATATTATATGTTGAGTGCGTGTGTAAGAACACCGTTCCAGGTAGATGGGAAGAAATATAAAAGTTGCTAGAAACAACAGCCAAATCTCTCTTAAATCACACAAAGTAAACGGAATTTTAAAAATCTAATTACTGCACTGGAAAGTTCACATCGAGAAAATTCCATTGGTGTAAAAAATTTTTACAAAAAAGTGGAAACTGTGGATTTCTATACACTTTTAAAAAGGGTTCACACAGACACACAACTTCAGCTTTATATATTAAGATATAAATATATATATATGTATATATATATATGTATATATATATTGGAAGGTTTGGAGGTGATATACAGGAATTATACATTGGAAAAAATAATAAGGTACTGAGATATCTGGATGGTTGTACATTTAC
>NW_026424105.1:0-360 GCF_001194135.2 Octopus bimaculoides
TAGCATGGAAAGCAGACGTTAAACGACGATGATGATGATGATGATATATGGTCTAAATAACCATACAACTAACTTTTGTCATATGGTTGTAAATTCAACAACGAAATAAATAACAGGAGTCTATGAAAGTCCTGGAATTAACACTTACCTACACACTTTCGTAATTAAACCCAGAGATATCTCATTTTCTTTCAGCCATTGCCATGCATTTTCTGTTATGCTTTCATCTCCACTGTCAGATTCACACAGGGACAAAGTCACACATCTGTAAGGAATGGAAAACAAAAATATATATAATTCATTGTACATCTGCTTTTCCTTATTTTACTTTCAATTGTGGGTAATACATAGTATAACAAA
>NW_026424106.1:0-253 GCF_001194135.2 Octopus bimaculoides
TACACACACACAAATATACATACACACACACACACATAAATATACATACACACACCCACAAATATACTTACACACACATACATGCATGGATATGTTTGCAGAAAGCTCCTGGAAGATGAAAGGATGAGCCTATATGAGCAGAAGACTACGCATGGATGTGTTACTAGAAAGCCCCAAGATGATAGTAACATTGATCATCAAAGCAGTTTACCATGGATCAATACCCGGATTACTACCTCCCACTTTGAAGGGT
>NW_026424107.1:0-227 GCF_001194135.2 Octopus bimaculoides
ATACATACATACATACATACATACATACATACATACACATACATAAATACTTGCACACATGCATAGATGCACGTATACATACTTATACACGTATACATACACACATGCATGTATACATACACATACAGATATATGTAAGTGTGTGCTTGTGTGTATGTATGTATGTATGTATATATGTATGCATGTGTGTGTATGAACGTATATATGTAAGTGCTTGTATGTGTGTG
>NW_026424108.1:0-302 GCF_001194135.2 Octopus bimaculoides
AACAAAACATCCAGATAGACGATACAAAGAAAACAAGGACGGGTCATTTGAAGTCTTCTTTCCTCAGTCGAGTTCCAGATTATCTTCGCAATTTCGGATGATTATACTCGAGATTGCTCCAATCTGGCCAGCTCCAAGGAAAAACTAAGCTAATAGCATTAGATTCCTTGGAAGACAGCGGCGAATATATACAAAAACAAGGACGGAAAAGAACGGACAATGTTACACAAAAACAATAAAAAAAATAATAACCAGACATAACAACAGGTGTCTTTCGACTAAGGACGAATTAAATTAAGCTG
>NW_026424109.1:0-200 GCF_001194135.2 Octopus bimaculoides
ACACACACACACACACATATATATATAACTCAAGCATAAATGTATGACTATATAATCACTATGACTACCATTATCACGACCACCACTACCACCAACATTACCACATGACCATTGCTATTACCCTTGTTCGTACTACTGTCGCTACTACTACTACTGTCGCTACTACTACTACTACTACTACTACTACTACTACTACTACT
>NW_026424110.1:0-225 GCF_001194135.2 Octopus bimaculoides
ACCACCACTTTTGAACCACCCAAAACTAAACAGGGAACAAGCTTACAGACGCAATTATGAAATAGATTGCACCAAACCTAAAGATCACCCATACACCAGGAACAGAACACACCAACAACGTCCCAATACCAGGCATAACCACCCCGTAACAACCCAAAACAACACTAGGATAAGTAACACACCACATGCTAGTCACTACTACCCTATGACCCAAAATTACTGGCC
>NW_026424111.1:0-297 GCF_001194135.2 Octopus bimaculoides
TGAAATAAAGTGTCTTGCTCAAGGACACAACGCGTCACCTGGAATTGAACCACGACCTTATGATTGTGAGCTGAAAACCCTAACCACTGAGCCACACATTTTCACTTGGTTTATTAGGTCAATACATCAGGAGATGGTGAGGGATCAAACATAGACATACAAATGCTCACACACACACACACATATATACGACAGGCTTCTCTCAGTTTCCGTCTACCAAATCCACTCACAAGGCTTTGGGTGGTCCGAGGATATAGTAGAAAACACTTGCCCAAGGTGCCACGCAGTGGGACTGAA
>NW_026424112.1:0-271 GCF_001194135.2 Octopus bimaculoides
ACTGATGAGTTTCAAGTTTTAATAACTTCCTTCGCTTTACAAATAAAGGGTTTATAGAGCGTTTACGTCAACAAACCAGAGACCCTGATGCAGCTGAAGGAGAACATCAATAGACAAATCAGAGAAGTGGAGTCTGAAACTCTTGAGGGTGTTATGGTGCGAGTTTTGGAAAGAGCACGGGCGTGCAAAACCGAAAATGGCTGCCATCTAAGCGATGTCGGTGTAGTGGTGTTGCAAAATTTGACTTGTGCATATTAATTTCTATTATGTC
>NW_026424113.1:0-306 GCF_001194135.2 Octopus bimaculoides
CAACTGGTACTTAATTTATCGACTCCCGAAAGGATGAAAGGCAAAGTCGAACTCGGCGGAATTTGAACTTAGAACGTAAAGGCAGACGGAATGCCGCTAAGCATTTCGCCCGGTGTGCTAACGTTTCAATATTGAAAGGAAGAGACATTCGTCCCATTTGGAAGAAGCCTAAAGCCCTACGCTCATGTCACGTGCCTACAAAACTCTAAGTTAGTTGCATGCAGGGGAATAAAGCTATCATTAAACAGTTACAGGCGCAGGAGTGGCTGTGTGGTAAGAAGCTTGATTCCCAACCACATGGTTCTG
>NW_026424114.1:0-361 GCF_001194135.2 Octopus bimaculoides
ATCATCTAGTTATGTGAGTATGTGTGAGCGTATATGTGTGGTGTATGCGTGTGTGCATGTGTTCGTGTGTGCGTGTGTGTGTGTGCGTGTTTGTGCGTGTATGTGTGCGTATACTCCTTCTTTAAATATATTAAGCTTTCGTGAACTAATTAACAATGAGCTTCAGGTTACAATTTCATTGATCTGTGGTAATTAGTATGCTGTTGAATAACAACGCTCCTATCCTACCGAACGCACACACACGCATTCGCGTGCACACACGTTCATGCACACCACATATACGTATGAATCCGTATAGTATGCTTAAGCACCAGCTATCTTGTCAATGTCTCTGCACACAAACCCACACACGAATGCACAC
>NW_026424115.1:0-496 GCF_001194135.2 Octopus bimaculoides
GTTGATCATTTGTGTTCGCTTCATTTTTGCCGTGTTTTACTTTATTATTTATTTTTTTGTTAAATATATATTAATTATTCTTGTTGTGTAATCAATTTTTGAAAGTATTATTTCTCATATTTCCCATCACCACCATCTTATCTATTACTCAATCAAATCAAAGAAAAAACAAAACACATTGATCAGCAAACATACAAACAACAATACATGCTTTCATCTTTCAAACCTATATTGTAGTTGTTGTTGTTGTTGTTGTTTTGTTTGTTTACTTCTTCCTTTTCTTCTTCTTCTTGTGGTTTAAATTTCTTAATTTGTCATTGTAGAAATTTTCTAAAAATATTAAATATTTAACATTTATTATTTATTTACTACTTTTTCATTGATTGCATATGCATATACATATATATATTTGTGTATATACATAAATCTACATGCATACATATATACACAGACACATACATTTATATATATATATATATATATATATATATATATA
>NW_026424116.1:0-224 GCF_001194135.2 Octopus bimaculoides
ATAAAATTCTGTACAAAACCAAATATATGGCAGATTACTCATAACACCATCCTGGAATTTGGACTCAAGAAGTGCGGAGTAACCTACCTAAAAAGAGGCAAGGTACAATCTTTAGCAGGGATAGAATTACCAAATAGAGACTTGATTAAGCAAACTGAAACGGAAGGATACAAATTAAGATGTGCGCTGTGCCCAATAAGGCTGCTTTTTGCAAGACATCAATC
>NW_026424117.1:0-292 GCF_001194135.2 Octopus bimaculoides
CAGTTACTCGAGCTAGTTATGCGGTATACGAAAATATTGCTAAAAACCTCAAACCACATAGCGATGGTGAATTCGTGAAAGAATGTATCCTTATCCTTACTGTTGTTGAGAATATATGCTCAGAAAAACTTAATTTGTTTGGAAATATTAACTTATCAAGAAGAACTTTTTCTGATCGTATTGAAGATATTGCTGATGACATTCAAAATTCTCTAAAATCTGATTCAACAGAATTCGTATTGTATTTATTAGCTATTGATGAGACAACTGGTCTGTTTAACACTGCTCAAAA
>NW_026424118.1:0-626 GCF_001194135.2 Octopus bimaculoides
TATATATATATATATATATATATATATATATATAGGTGAAATTTACAGAACAAAAGATGAAGACAAGTGTATGAACAACCAGCAGGTGTATTAGTTTGACGCTTTTACGTTTCAAGCCTACACTCTTCAACAGAAAGAAACATGAAGAAATAAACAGAGAGAGAATAAAAATAAACTTGTGGATTTAGTGATCAATCATGGCAACTGATTGGAAAAAAGGTCGTTGGACAGGAGAGCTAAGAAGAAGGGGAGATAATATAGTACTGGTGATCTCAAAACAAAGGTGCATGTGTGTATGTGAGAGTGTAGGTGTGCATGTGGATAGGGGCTAGTGACTTTGATGTGTGTGTGTGTGTGTGCGCGTCTGTAATGTGTGGTTGCTGGGAAGTGGTCAGTGCTAGTGTGTGTGGAGGTGAGAGGGTATCAATGAAGGAAGAAGGTGGGTAGGAGTGAAGAGAGGAGGGGTGTTGAACCCATGTGAGAGTTCAGATAGCCCCTGTGCAAAGACAGGTGTTGTAATGAAAGCCTGGTACTTTATTTATCAACTATGAAAGGGGGAAAGGCTAAGCTGACCATAGCAGATTTGAACTATATATATATATAACAATATAAATTATATATATATA
>NW_026424119.1:0-620 GCF_001194135.2 Octopus bimaculoides
TATTATTATTATTATTATTATTATTATTATTATTATTATTAATATTAATGTTATTATTATTATTGCTGTTGTTATTAATATTATCATTATTATTATTATTAATATTATTATTATTATTGCTATCATTATAGTAGTTGGTATCATTATAGATTCTATAAGAGCGGACAGCAGCCTATTGCCAGAAGTCTCACATGGTCTCTTGCCGCACATTATAAGCATTGATACTTGATTGTTAATTATCGTAGAAGGCATTCAACATCCAAGTTCTAATCTCAAGATCTTAGCTGTCCCAGTAGAGCGATTTTGGAGGTTTGCTCCGCTCTCATTTCAATTCCGATTTCTCTGACATATTTCTCGAACTTGGTTGTTAGTGCCATGAGTGCCCTTACCCCTATTCGAATGATAAACACTCTCATCATGGTACTTTATTTACAATTGACGAATATTTGTCTTCATCTTGTTTGTTGCTAACACAACGTTTCGGCTGATATTCCTTCCAGACTTCATCAGGTCTCTTCGGGAAATTTCGAACTTGGGTTCTCAATCCTAAGGTATTTTTTGATGTAATTTTTATTATTATTATCCTTATTATTATTATTATTATTATTATTATTATTATT
>NW_026424120.1:0-208 GCF_001194135.2 Octopus bimaculoides
GGGAATAGGGAAGGCGAGTTAAAATTTGAGCGTATAACAGTGAGGTACATACACAAATAATGGTACACATACTCACATACACACCCTACATATATATGCTCGTACATACCCACATCTAAATACATGCACACATCCATACGTAACGATATTCGCATATAAACGCACATATATTCGTACACAAACACATATATTTAGATATTCATACATA
>NW_026424121.1:0-1260 GCF_001194135.2 Octopus bimaculoides
ATTATTATTATCATTATTATTATTATTATATTTGTTGATATAAAAAAAGTCCTCTTTTCATTACCATTACCATAATCACCACCGATATCATCATCATATAATTATCATAGTTGTATTATTATAATCGTTTTTATGATGACGGGCGTTTAATTGTTGCAGTGAACCAAGTCTCCAGCCAATTTCGATTCTTACATCGCTTATGTCCTCGGTAACTCTCAAGTTATAACTGTTAATTTTGTTGTTATTGCTGCTTCTATTTCTTCTGATGTTGATACTGGTTTACATGAACCTTACTCTATTGCTAAGAGTCCATAACGCTCTGAATAATTTAGCGCTATATCAGTAAAGAAGCAGAAATAATTTTAAATCAATTCCATTCTATTAATATGATTATCCCCTTCCTGTCACCTATTGATGAGGCGATGTTTCTGCACTCCTAGGTTTCGCTCCTTCTTAGAGTTTGGTTTCTTAAGAGGTTTTTAATGGATGAGGCGTATAAAGTGGTAAGATGTAGCTATCTTAAGTGGTTGGAGTTTTAAATTTAAGGCAAGCATCCATCTTATAATAGTATGCATCGTTGCAATTTAATAATTGTTAACAATTTAGAAGTCATTGCAGTCTGAGATTCAAAGCATTCTGAGAAAAATTACATGATTAATAATGATTAGAATCTAACTATCATTGCACTCTAAATTCTTTACAGTTCAACAGCCATTTCTGCCTCGCAAACATTGTCGTTTAGTCTCACAACCATATTTCTGAAGGTTTATAGAATTTTCCATGCATCAAGTTACTGAAGTTATAATGTCGATAAGGAGGAGGAGACTTTCTTACATTCACAAGCCAATAATAATAATAATAATCCTTTCTACTATAGACACAAGGCCTGAAATTTGAAGGGAGGTGGCTAGTCGATTACATCGACCCCAGTGTTCAATAGGTACATATTTTATTAACCCCGAAAGGATGAAAGGTTAAGTCGACCTCAACAGAATTTGAATTCAGAACGTAAAGCCGGACGAAATGCCGTTCAGCATTTTATCCGACGTGCTAAGGATTCTACCAGCTCACCGCCTTAATAACAATAATAATAATAATAATAATAATAATAATAATAATAATAATAATTATAATGATAAAAAAACTGGTCATCCGATACCACATGTACTAACGAAATATGACCCGTATCAACGTCAGACTAATTGACGCCTGACTTGAATTTGAAACTTTTCTGATTAATTTTTATCACTTTATGTATGT
>NW_026424122.1:0-529 GCF_001194135.2 Octopus bimaculoides
TATATATATATATATATACATATATACATATATATGTATGCATATGTGTATGCGTGTGTGCTTCTATGTATGAATATTCGTATGTAAGTATGTATGCACACACACATATATATATATATGATACACATATTTACACACACACATACACACACACACATACTCAGGCTTAATTTAGCTTCAGTTTTGGCACTTGATATTCCGCCTAGAGTCGCAGTTGTCTAAACTAATAGACATTTTAACCGTCGTGTATACATAAATATATCTCTTTATATATATATATATATATATATATATATTTATCTGTGTATGTATGTGTGTATATGTTAGTCTTGCTACATGGCTAAGCATGTGTCTGTGTGTGTGTATTTATAATGCGTCTGCTGCTTCTGTGAATGTGTATTGTTACTTGAAAATGTGTATACGTGTGTATATCTAATCCGTGAGCATTATTGCTTGTGTATATAAAAACATTAAAAAAGAATTCTTAAAATAATGAAGGACAGCTCACAGCTGCTTTACTTGTGAGTGT
>NW_026424123.1:0-361 GCF_001194135.2 Octopus bimaculoides
TCTCTATCTCTCTTTATTCTCTTCACATAGATACACACACGTATACATATGCACACGCACAGACACACATACACACATACACAAATATATCTTCTTTTATTGTATTGCTTATTCCAGTCACGTGACTGCTGTCGTAACGGCAAGTTCTGCCTGTCCGGAACCCATATATTTCAGGCTACATTTGCTCTACATAGACACATTATAACATTTCGTACTCAGGACGATCCCGGAATTGAAAATAGGGTCAACATTTTGTTCTTGAGCATTCACTGTTGGGATCTAATTTAAAAACATTGGGGTAGCTATTTCTAGCCGGTAAATCTTGGCTGATTCACGCCATCTTGGCCGGCGTTTGTTAGAT
>NW_026424124.1:0-309 GCF_001194135.2 Octopus bimaculoides
GTGTGTGTGTGTGTGTGTGTGTATATATGTATATATCTGTGTGTGTGTATCTTTGTGTATCTTTGAGTCTGTGCTTGACCCCCATCAGTACTTGACAACTGGTGTTGGTGTGTTTACATCTCCATAACTTATCAGCCCAGCAAAAGAGACTGATAGAATAAGTACCAGGCTTAAAATATAAATCCTGGGGTTGATTTGTTCAACTGAAATCTCTCAGACTGGTGCTTCAGCATGGCTACAATCAAATGACTTTGGAAATGTGCTGTGCGTGAGAAGACCCGGCAAGCCAAGTAAGATTATTGCCAGTGC
>NW_026424125.1:0-388 GCF_001194135.2 Octopus bimaculoides
AGGCTGTTCCGTTGATCGGATCAACTGTAACCCTCGACGCCGTAAGCGACAGAGTGCCAACAACAACAAAACACCCTTCCACAAAACAAGCTGTTGGCTAGTAAACTACCAGTTATATCGCTCAGTTTATGTAGTGGACAAAAACAACACAACAAATTCCCAAATAAATGGAATCTACAAGGATCCATCTACTCAGTGAGTCTCGAAATCCATATCAATAGAGAGTTATTAAATGCCTTCATTACTTATGGATCTATGAAAAGTCTGAAATAAATTCCCGTGTAGATATACATTGAAAATATGAGATATGATGAAAAAAATAAAGGTCAAACAGCGCACTAAGAATCAAAATGACATATACTTTAAACGCTTTGCTTGCATCTACAGC
>NW_026424126.1:0-349 GCF_001194135.2 Octopus bimaculoides
GAGATACGTACATACATACATCGATAGATACATAGAAACACGAATAACATGACCAAGATTAAGAAGAAAGAAGGAAATTAACAAACAAAATATAATAAACAGTGTCAGACAACAGAAAGTACGTGACTGAAAATGTGTAGAAATATAACGCAAAAGCAGAAGTGTAAAATGAAGATAAATGTGTTAAGAAGAGAGACAGTAGCGAATCATAATGCAAAGGATGATACGCTTTATCCAAGCAAACATAGGTGAGCAACACAAAGACGAAAATATATCATACCAAATTTATGCCATCTGCTTAGACGGCAAGTTCACTTGATACACACCCGCACATACGTACAAACACATA
>NW_026424127.1:0-283 GCF_001194135.2 Octopus bimaculoides
AGTAGTAGTAGTAGTAGTAGTAGTAGTAGTAGTATTTCATGAAAACTCACAGCTTATTTTGCTGGATATGATGGAAAATGTCAGCTATCCACAGCCATCAGACGGGTTTGTTCATACCACCTCTTTGCTCTTTGTAGGCCGTGATTTTCACAGAGCTCCCAATAGATCATTCTTGCCGCATTACCATGGTGTCTTCTCTATTAACATTTTGCCAATTCCTTGCATACTCGCATTCTCTAACGATGTATCATACCGTTTCACACCTCTCACCACACATTTTGTA
>NW_026424128.1:0-675 GCF_001194135.2 Octopus bimaculoides
CATAGAGAACATTTCCTTCATCAGCTGGCACCATTATAACACTGGCGTTTTGAAGAGTTAGGGCAGGACGCATCGTTGCAATGGCTCTTCCCACGGACGCAAATTAAATTTGTTCCATGGAGGAATATACTGGCGGACAAAAAACAAGAAAGGAAAACGAAACAGTGAAATAAACAAACAAAGAAGGCTATACGGCCAGACGTGAAAAAGTATGTGTATATGGAATGCTGTGAAGCACGAACTGGAATGAAACGGGACGAGGAATGCTCGTGTGTGCTTGGCGGTCACAAGATATATATATATATGTATATATATATATATGTATATATATATATATATACATATATTTTCTAAGTTTAAATCACTTCACGTCCTACAAAGTTATCAGAGTTGAGTCGTTGCACGAATTAATATCACCATTTCGTACTTTGTGTTTCCACTCTATTGCAAGAATTCTGGAACAACTCCGGTTCTCTCCACTTACAGTTTTCCCCATTTTTCCCTTGAGCTCTCACAAGATCGTATGAAATCCTGTGAGAGCTGATGGGCTCTGCTTTCCCTCAGTACTAAATAGCGTTCCTTTCGAAAATGCAAACCCATTTAAGTGGCAGAATTAATCGGTGAGACATAAGGCACACCTGAACATTATTATATATATGTACCTCAGTTTGTCAT
>NW_026424129.1:0-311 GCF_001194135.2 Octopus bimaculoides
ATTTTACTGGAAGTTATAAAAGAAAAGCCCATTCAAAGGATAGCAATATTTGAATTAAGAGAATTTTGTCTGAACATGACTTGAAAGCAATTATGAAAAATATCAACCAATGAAATGTGCGTGTGTGGTTGGTGAGTAGGGGGAGAAGTAGGAGTGTATCGGCGGGAGATCAAACCCGGATCGCCTGCGAGGATTCTACCACTGAACCACCGATGTTTGCCGGTGCTGTACTTCTTCTAAGTGGTAATTGTTCGGTATACTCTAGCGAGCGTATAATAACATTGGTATCCTGAATGATAGTGCCTACACGC
>NW_026424131.1:0-228 GCF_001194135.2 Octopus bimaculoides
TTAGTAATTTTATACTTGCTTTTTTTACGTTCCGAGTTCAAAATCCTGGGCAGTCTCATCTATGGAATGTGGTGTCAGTCAGCTTCCCCTTGGAAAAAAAGAAAAGAAAACAAACAGTGTTTTAGAAATAAATTCAAATACAATTTCACACTAGTATAGGAATTTTATACTTGCCCTTTTTTTATTCACAGGTCTTGCTTTGCACTCTCCCATGGTGGATTTTATTAT
>NW_026424132.1:0-843 GCF_001194135.2 Octopus bimaculoides
GGGAGATAGTTAGATATAGATGTATAGATAGGTAGGTAGGGAGATAGATAGATCGGTAAGTAGGTAGGGAGATAGATAGATAGATAGATAGATAGATAGATATACGAACGCGTAATTACGTTCATACATACAAGCACGGGTCGAAGCACAAACAAATATATATCCCTGTATATAAATGTAACCATGTACATATGCATCCATATATATATGTTTATAATGTATTCATATATGTTTCCATATATAAATGTAACCATATATATATGCTTATGCACACACACACACACACGTACGTTTATAAGTATGTATGTATAGAATCAAAACTAATGTGACGCCTGATTTCCTGATATCGTCTGATTATATGCCACTATCGTAATCCTATATGTGGTAATAGAGAGATAACGAGTTCTAGTGTTTGTATTTCTCTTGTTTAAGTTTGCGTATTTCTGCACACTGCCAGCAATATAAATATCCCCATCTAACGATGTAGACCAACGTATAATTAGGGTATATATATAGATGTTAATTATATATTGACATGTAAGTATTTGTATAGATACAACTATATGTTTATATATATACAAACATACATATATATATATAAGTGTATATATGTTTATGTATGTATATGTATATGAATGTATATACGTGTATATGCATGTATATATATGTATATGCATATATGTATATACATATATATATATATGTATATGTATGTATATATATGTATCTATATACATACATGTGTGTGTATATATATATGTATATATATGTATATATATGTACATACATGTATATGTATAGATATATATGTATGAATATATAAGTATGTATCTATATATACAT
>NW_026424132.1:853-1138 GCF_001194135.2 Octopus bimaculoides
TGTATAGATATATATGTATGAATATATAAGTATGTATCTATATATACATAAATCTATCTATCTATCTCTCTCTCTCTATATATATATATACACACAGACACACACACACATATAGAAGCACAAATATAGATAAATATACAATATTTTTGTCATAGGTATAGCATACTGATATAAATATATCTATGTATGTATACATGGATATACAAATATATATATGTAAGCATATATATACATGTATATGTAGGTACGTATATATATATATATATATATATATATATATATATA
>NW_026424133.1:0-167 GCF_001194135.2 Octopus bimaculoides
CATACATATATATATACACATACATATATATATACACATACATACACATATATATATACACACATATATACATATACATACACATTTATACATACACACGTATATATACATATTCAGATATATATACATACATATATATATATACATATACACACATATATATACAT
>NW_026424133.1:178-301 GCF_001194135.2 Octopus bimaculoides
TATATATATACATACATATACACATATATATACAAATACACACACATATATATATATACATACATATACACAAACATATACACATACACGTATATATATACATATATATATGCATATATATAT
>NW_026424134.1:0-487 GCF_001194135.2 Octopus bimaculoides
AGATTGTCATCCATGGTGTGAAATGCTAAACTAAACGGATATTTACATGTGACAATCTCAACCGAACGGCATCCTATAAAACATACTTGAAAAAAAAAATTAGCTCACAGTCAATCTGATCATATTCTCTGTCGCCATGTAACTTAAAGTTATGGAATAGTAGCTATCTCTAGCACATCCTCTATTATATTCGTGCAATTACTTTTATTACAACACACACATACGTGGTATGCGGAGATAAAACCCTAATCGATCGTATATTTAGAAAAAATTGATCCGTTTGACAGCGTTTGGTCACTTGCACCATTTTCTGTGTGTTAATATTTGTTTCCATCTTCTCCGTTTTTATGCAGACAGAAATCCTTTTATTAAGTCTTTTCATTAGGAAATAACATTTGGTATTGTATTTTCTCTGAGGCGTGGAGTGAAAATTGCAAAATGGCAGTCTCCAAAGAGGCTGCCATATAAAACTATACTTCGTAGGACT
>NW_026424135.1:0-278 GCF_001194135.2 Octopus bimaculoides
ACACACACACACATACACACTACACACCACACACCACACACATACACACACGTCATGCTACGGTGTATCGCAACGAATATTGTAGACATGGTAGATAGTACATCGGTGCAGTTATATGACTGGCAGCAAAATATCATACGGTAAAAAACGAAGGCAGCGAAGAGCTGGCAGAAACGTTAGCACGCCGGACGAAATGCTTAGCATATTTCGTCCGTCTTTGTGTTCTGAATTCAAATTCTGCCGAGATCGACTTTGCCTTTCATCCTTTCAGGGTCGAT
>NW_026424135.1:1929-2039 GCF_001194135.2 Octopus bimaculoides
CTAAATATATACGTCCACGTGTCTAATTCTGCTTTGCCGTTCGCAACTAAATATATGCGTCCACGTGTCCAATTCTGCTTTACCGTTCGCAACTAAATATATACGTCCAC
>NW_026424136.1:0-456 GCF_001194135.2 Octopus bimaculoides
TATATATGCATGTATTTAAATGTATACGTATTTAAATATATATGCACATCCATCTCCATCATTATCACCATCATCTTCATCTTCATCATCATTAACATCATCACCATCATCACCATCCCCATCATTATCCCCATCAACGTCATCTTCATCATTCGCCACTGAATAATTTCAATTGATTCGTTACACAAGTTTCCTCATGCGATCCTCGTCCAAACGATCACTTTGATGACTGTCAGCCACAAACGTTGAGTAACCCAATCAACCTAATCACACGAAATATCGTTCTCGTGTATAACGTCTCTCTAACTCGGAGCTGTTGAATCATTTAACGCAGTGGGAAACATTTGTTCTAAGCCGAAATTTGCGTATATGCACCATTATATGTGTATGTGTTTGCGTGTCTATCTGTGTGTGTGTGTGCGTGTGTGCGTGTGAGTTTGTGTGTGCGTGCATCTG
>NW_026424137.1:0-907 GCF_001194135.2 Octopus bimaculoides
TAGATAGATATGTAGGTATGTGTGTGTGTCTTTGTGTATGTGTTTGTCCACCCACCACCGCTTGACAACCGGTGTTGATGTGTTCGCGTCCCTGTAACTTAGCCGTTCGGCAAAAGTAAGTGATAGAATAAGTACCAGGCTTAAAAAAATAATAAGTACTAGGATTAATTCATTCAACTAAAAATTCTTGGCAGTGCCCCAGCATGGCCGTAGTCAGATGACTGAAACAAGTAAAAAAAGTGTGTGTATCTTTGCCTGAGTCGGTGCTTATATATTTAACGCTGGTTGAATCCTGTGTCACCTGACCTTAACGGTTCCATAAGCAGAAATTGTTAAAACAATTATGAGACTGAAATGCCATCGACAGTACTACTTACTAAAACCTTCCAAGACAATAACCAAACACTCCCACAAACTTAGGATGGAAAAAATTGATTTCAACTTTTGGGACAAGGCCAGCAATTTCGGGGGAGGGGCTAAAACGATTGCATCGACACCGGTACTCAACTGGTACTTATTTTATCAACCCCCGAAAGGATGAAAGGCAAGGTCGATCTCGGCGAAATTTGAAATCAGAACGTGAAGACGGACGAAATACCGTTAAGCATTTCGTCCGGCGTGCTAACGATTCTACCAGCTCGCCGCCTTAATGACTGAAAACAGAAAAAAGGAACAAGTAATATAAAAATAGACGAAAACGAATTCAAAGAGACGTGTTTGTACGGCAATGAAATTGTAGGCGGTATGGCTGTATGATGAAGAAGCTAGTTTTACAACACCGGGTCCAGTCCCATTGGGAAAGTATATTCTAATATAAAGGTAGTCCGACTGGTGATTATAAATCAATTAAGTGGACGAAAGCTTATCTATCTATCTATCTATCTATCTATCTATCTATCTATCTATC
>NW_026424138.1:0-218 GCF_001194135.2 Octopus bimaculoides
TTAGCAGTAGTAGTGGTGGTGGTGGTGGTATATTGATGATAGAAAGAAAAGATAAAACAAAAGAAAATGTCAACAGTTATATTTTCTTTAATGTGAGCATGTGCATGTGTGTATATCTGTCTGCATGGTGTGTATGTGGTGTATATCTATATGTGTTTGTACATCTGTGTGCATTACATGTGTACATGTATGCATATGTGTGTATATATATGTATATA
>NW_026424139.1:0-308 GCF_001194135.2 Octopus bimaculoides
ATTATTATTAATATTATTATTATTATTATCATTATTATTATTATGATTATTTATTTATTTATTTATATATTTATTTATTATTATAGTTATTAGTGTCCAATGCTGACAGAAAAGACGGCATGAAAATGATACGGAAGATAAAATTAAAATTAAAAGTTTAAAGCCTTTATCTTAGTAACTGCTTCAACACGATGTTTCTAGTAAAAACCCTGCCATTAATTAGTTTAACTTGTTTGCGATAGTTGTTTACCAAAATTGTAATATTATTATTGCTTCTACTTTGTGTTCAATGCAAAATAATATTGTCC
>NW_026424140.1:0-265 GCF_001194135.2 Octopus bimaculoides
TATATATATACACACACACACACACACACACACACGTATGTATGCATATACATATATATTTACATATATACATATACTCATTCATATTTAAATGTTTATGTAACACTCCAAAACAATACAAATAAAAGCATGTATATATGTGTGTGTCTGCATTTGTATGTGTGTGTATGTATATATATATATATCAGTATAGATACATATATAGATACAGATATATATACATATATGTACATGTATGTATGTATATATATATATATATATATAT
>NW_026424141.1:0-247 GCF_001194135.2 Octopus bimaculoides
ATAATAATAATAATAATAATAATAATAAAAGCTAATAAACCGGATATTACTATAAAAGATCAGACAAAAAAGGTGTGCTTATTAATTTACATGAGTTTTCCTTGAGATCACAATATAGCAGCGAAAGAATTTGACAAGATCAGTATATATAAAAATTTGCTAATAGAAATTGAAAAAAATGTGGCATCCAAAGGCGTCTACCGTACCAGTGATTGTAGGATCTCTAGGAATGATTAAAAAAGGTACT
>NW_026424142.1:0-206 GCF_001194135.2 Octopus bimaculoides
ATTCTCTTTAACCCGGGCAACGCCGGGTATTTCTGCTAGTTGTTAATAAATGTGCACATTCTTCTTCTACTTGTATTTGTAGATATGCCTCTGAGAGGTCTAATTTTGAGAAGAATTTCCCTCCATTCAATTTTGGAAGCACTCCCTCCCGACTTAGCAATGGGTAGTTATGTGCGACTAAACAATCATTCAACCCTGTTGAAAAA
>NW_026424143.1:0-498 GCF_001194135.2 Octopus bimaculoides
TTATATATGTAGACATACACGCGAACTAACAGACATTTTAATATACGTAGGTGCGTTTTTTGTGTGTGTGTAAATTAGGATCTCTATATGACTCTTACAGACATATATAAAGAGACGTCGTAAATATAAAGAAGACAATCGTGACAGCATTAAGCATCGGTGGGAAAGAATGTGTTGCTCCTTCCGAAACGAGAGAGAGAGATTCCTTCTTCAAAACGCGTTATCAAAAAACATTGCAAAAGAGAAAGCAATTGATCAAATATTGTCATATATAATAAATATATAACAGCAAAAGGAAATGAAAGAAACGAAAAAAATTGCTTACAAAATATATTCACAATTATAACTAAGAAAAAACAGTAACTAAAGCATGAAAACTTTGGAAAGTTTAAACACGTTAACGGAGGTAAGGTGGAAGCGACAAAAATGAAATGCTAGTTGATGAAACATATATGTATATATATATATATATATATATTAAATACACGCATACATAGA
>NW_026424144.1:0-290 GCF_001194135.2 Octopus bimaculoides
AGAATTTTTGGTCAGCCAATCTGTGACAAAATTAGAGAAATAAGTGACGACGTGACAAACGTGGATAAATGAATGGGTGACAAATAGTAAATGCACATGAAGGAACTTAAGTTTGTTTTAAGACAACAGCGAGGAAGATGAAACTATGTTTACATGGTAATGAAACAGATAGAATAATGAAAAGAACTAATAAGGGGTTTATGATCTGTGCAGAAATAGAGGTGTAGATGTACGAAGTTGAAAAAAACAAAATTTCTTATCTGTGTTTATTTATATATATATATATATAT
>NW_026424145.1:0-263 GCF_001194135.2 Octopus bimaculoides
AGATAGATAGATAGATAGATAGATAGATAGATAGATAGATAGATTAGTAATGTTTATGGCCACTTAAACATGGCTGTTCCTTCGGAACTAACGTTCGTGGTTTTTAACTCAATGAGGACGTCTGCTCTAGCTGGTTATTGATGCAATCTGCACTCCCGATGTATATTGCAAGCTAGGGAGCGAACCTGTTTGCAACATATATGCAGACTGTATCGATAACCAGCTGGAAGAGGCGTTCTCCTGGGATTAGAAACGGCAGTAAC
>NW_026424146.1:0-531 GCF_001194135.2 Octopus bimaculoides
TTTGTCACATTCTGTGCCATGTTGAATTATCCTGAGAACTGCAGTAAGGGTACACGTGCCTGTGGAGTACTCAGCCACTTGGATGTTAATTTCACAAGCAGACTGTTCCATTGATCGGATCAACTGGGACACTCATTGTCGTAACCAACAGAGAAACAAGAGAGCGAGAGAGAGAGAGGGGGGGGGGAGATCAATGTATATACAAATGGAATCAGAGAGTTATACATGTACGAGTACATGAAGTCAGTGAAGAAGCTTATAGTAATAGATAGAAGAATATAATTTAACATTAAGCCTAAAGCAGCTTTTGCTGGTGACAAACACTGCAATCATCTCGCTCTTCTAGTTTCCAGGAAACTGTGCTGTATAAGAATTCATTCCATGAATTGCAAGGAAACCGTTTCCTTGCTTCTGTTTTGTAAAACAAAATCACAATTTTTTTTGATAAGATGCTCAAGAAACAGAGAATATGAGATTAGTAATGGTTGTCATGGCTGCTCTGGAGGGAAAGGATGTTTACAGAACAAGCAG
>NW_026424147.1:0-367 GCF_001194135.2 Octopus bimaculoides
TACTACTACTACTACTACTACTACTACTATTGATGATGATGGTGATGATGATTATGATGATACTACTATTACTATTACTACAACTGAAAAATCTACCATTGCCCCTATCATTTACAAAGTGCAACAACGCTGAGGCAAGTGCAACACACCCGAAAATGAAGGTAGACATAGGAATGGTAAATATGTTGTGACCATTCAGAAGACAATTACAAGACCGTCCAGTTGGAATGGATTATTTGCAACAATTCACTGATTTTTTTCAATTGTCAGATATCCAAGCTTCATTATTATTATTATTATTATTATCATTACTGTTATTGTTGTTGTCGTCGTCGTCGTCATCATCATCATCATCATCATCATCATC
>NW_026424148.1:0-225 GCF_001194135.2 Octopus bimaculoides
GATTTGAAACTCTGTAGAAGAGCTTGGCATACCTCTGAGAAGCTCCTGCAGTTTCTGCCTTCGACAAAGCGTCTCCGAAGGCTTATTTCGAGGAAGCTACAAGCAAAGGGCTACATCCCAGTCGGTCTAAAGAGTTTATCCTGTTTTTACAAAAAAATTACATTGCGCCGGGTCGAAATATATATATATAAATATATAAATATATATAAATATATATAAATATAT
>NW_026424149.1:0-527 GCF_001194135.2 Octopus bimaculoides
AGCTATGCCAACACTATGGAATAACAACAGAAAAAATGGTATAAACACACACCAGAAAAGGTCACAGAGGGGAGAAAGCAACCATACTCTGGGATATGCCAATACACACAGATAGAGAAATTAAGGCCAATAGACCAGATATAGCTGACAAACATCATGAAGGAAAAAAAAATGCTTTCTAATTGATGTATCAATACCAGCAGATGACAACGTTTCCCTAAAAGAAATGGAGAAACTTTCAAAATACAAAGACCTGGAAATAGAGGTAACTCGAATGTGGAATCTAAAAACAGAAACAATTCCTATCATAGTAGGTGCCTTAGGTATAATAAAAAAAATATTCAGACAAATACATAACAAAAACACCAGGACTTACAAATATATATAACATACAGAAAATTGCACTACTGGGGACTGCACACATCCTACGGAAAACACTTTCAATACAGTAACCATAAGAGCATCGCAGCAAACCATAGCTCATACCCAAGGCACACAGAGCTGCGCTCGGTAGTGAAGTGAAAGCA
>NW_026424150.1:0-561 GCF_001194135.2 Octopus bimaculoides
CAGACATATATACGTATGTACGTAGGAGCGATAAGTTAGTTCTCCTGTAGTTATTTATCACCTTGTATTAATGATTCTATGTGTTAGTTTAATGTTCATTCTTCTAAATTAACGACGAATTAATCTATAGTACCGTGTAGAATATATTGACTATTTTCACCAGCGCATATATTCTATAATAATAATATCTATCGAGATATCTATGTGTAATACACACGGCAGACACACAAGCATACATATTTGTAAGTACATAATCACACTTGTAGATATAGACACACGCACACGCACATACACGAGCACAAACCCACGCATGCGCACACACATTCAAAACATAAAGAAGGCTGCCTGTTCTTGATAACGTTGTGTAAGTGGCATTTAATATATGATCGGAAGTTGCGATAATGAAAGGAAATAATGTGAAAATAATAATAACATTACTTCTGGATCATAGTGTAAATGGAAAGACAAAGCATTACACATACGTATAACTATACATAAATATATCTTATATATATATATATATATATATATATACATATATATATCGCTTATATCTATATG
>NW_026424151.1:0-244 GCF_001194135.2 Octopus bimaculoides
ATATATATATATATATATATACGCATATATATGCTCAACTACGTATACAAATACAGACATACATATGTGTGTGTGTGTGTGTGTATACTTATATATATTCATATATACGCATATATATATATGTATGTGTATATACTTATACATCGATGTACATGTATGTATACATATATATACATACATACACACGAATACATACTTAAAATTGTGCATACATGTATATATGTATATATATATATATATATAT
>NW_026424152.1:0-468 GCF_001194135.2 Octopus bimaculoides
ATCAACTGGAACCCTCGACGTCGTAAGCGACGGAGTGCCAACAACAAAGTCCCGATCCAGTAAACGTATGAATAAGTTTCGTTTAAATCCTTTTGATTCCAATCTGCCTAAGACCATCCTGGTTCCAGGATACAAAAATTCATGATTTAGAGTAAGTGATCTGAATTAAAACCACCGCAATAATTAATGATTGACACACCAAACATCAAATTAATGATGACCTTATTGGAAAAGTTTAAATGTAACAAAGGCAATGGATTTAAATAGATTAACCTCGATAAACCTGTATATTTTATTTTCGCTATTGGACATTAATATATTCGGACTTATGCCACTATCTTGGTGGATATAATGATTAATGCTTCTGTCGTTGTTGCTTAGACTTCCTTAGTAACCTTTTCAGAATTTGCCACAGTAGCTTTTATTAAATGTACAAGGGCAGCTTGAATAAAGTTCCACACGTATTTA
>NW_026424153.1:0-369 GCF_001194135.2 Octopus bimaculoides
ATATGACAAAAAAAAAGACAAAAGGAAAAATCAAAAAGACGAAAACAACAAAAGCAAACGTGTGTATGTATGCGTGTGCATGTATGTGTGCGTGTGTGTGTATGTGTATGTATACATACAATTACATATATATTTATATGCACACAAAATCAAATATATATGTATATATGTATGTATATATGTGTAAATATATATATGCATATATATATGCAAATATATATATGTATGTATATGTATGTATTTATATGTGAAAATATATATATATACAAGTATATATATGTATGATATGTATGTATGTATATGTATTTATATAAATATGTAAATATAAGATTTATTTGAACACACACAAACACACACACACACACACAC
>NW_026424154.1:0-220 GCF_001194135.2 Octopus bimaculoides
GTGGTGCATCAGCATGGCCGCAGCTCTAAGCTGAAACTTTAAAAAAATAATAAAATATATATATATGTGTGTGTTGGCGTGGCTGTGTGGTAAGAAGCTTGCTTCCTAACCGCATGGTTCCAGGTCCAGTGGGTGTCTTCTACAATAGTCTCGGGCCGATCAAGCCCTAGGAGTGGATCTGGTAGACGGAAACTGAAAGAAGCCCGTTGTATATATGTAT
>NW_026424155.1:0-243 GCF_001194135.2 Octopus bimaculoides
GGAAAACTGCTCCGGCATCTCGTCAGTTATTAAGACAATCAAAAAATGCTGTGAAAATGACCGTTTCAGTTATTTGACTGCGGCCATGCTGAAGAAATCGACCCCAGACATATTCTTCGTAAGCCTAGTATTCATTCAATCGGCTACTTAAGCCGAACTGCTAAGTTACAGGGGACGTAAACACTCCAACGTAGGTTGTCAAGCGATGGTGGAGGATTAACACACACACACACACACACACAC
>NW_026424156.1:0-210 GCF_001194135.2 Octopus bimaculoides
TATACATATGTGTGCTTGTGCATATGTATGAATAGAAATAGAAATATTACACCTACACATAAACTTAAACAAATGACAAAATGAAGTACTTAAACACTCTTAACATACATTTCTGACAACCTACACATGAACTTACACACACACACAGCACAGGCACACAGCGAAGGCAACACAAATAAACATTGATACAATCAATAAATTCATGCTAAT
>NW_026424157.1:0-350 GCF_001194135.2 Octopus bimaculoides
GGAAAGTTCAAAGAATGGAAAAATGGAGGAAGAGAAAAATGGCACCGATGTCTACGAGATATATACATAGTCAATTTAAACATGTACAAACAGGAAAAAACATGAAAAAAAAAACACGAAAAAACAACGAGAGGATGTAGAATATGTATAGTGTTATGTATCGTGTTATGTATAGTGTATGTGCATGTGTGAGTGTGTGTATGCATACATACATACATACACACATAATACATACATACATAATACATACATACATACATACATACATACATACATACATACATACATATGTAATCCCATGGTCATGACTGACCATGGGATTGCACCTAGAAAGTTACCCTCCGAGACAC
>NW_026424158.1:0-575 GCF_001194135.2 Octopus bimaculoides
GTGTGTGTGTGTGTGTGTGTATGTGTGTGTGTGTGTGTGTGTGTATAAACATTAAATCCACAATCGTTGGCACGACAAGATATTTTGTTTCACCTACGGCTCTTTATAATTGAGTGAATGCGTGTGTTTGTGTGTATGTGTGTGTGTGTGCGCTCTTGTTACACACATGTGCAACATATATGTGTGTATGTGTGAACATGAAGACAGGTATAAAATATAAATACATATACATACAGACACGCTCATACACACACACCCACTCACTCACTCACATAAAAAAAAGCACCTGTTCAAAAATTTCAATCCCAAAACACCTGTTGATCTTCTTGAGGATGCAGACGACACTAATTATGATGATGGTGACAACAACGGCGAATAACGATGATGATGATCAGGCATGGCTCCAGGGATGGCTCGGGTAACTGAACGAGACAATGACAATACATGTATGTATCATCATATATGTATCCATTATATATATATATATATATATGTATGTATATATAATACAAATATATAAATACATGATCTATATATATATATATATATATATATATATATATATATATATATAT
>NW_026424158.1:1041-1357 GCF_001194135.2 Octopus bimaculoides
ATATATATATATATATATATATATATATATATACAATACAAATATATATACACATATATATATAACTCCCTTATGCACCAATTGTCAATTTCTAAAAAGAATTATTGAAGTGAAATTATGTAGCAACACCAATTGGCGGTGCCCCAGCATGGTCACAGCTCATGAGCTGAAACTAGATCAAATCAAATCATATATACAATACAAATATATATTCATATATATATATATATGTATATATATATATATATATATACAATACAATACAAATATATATAAATATACACGCACACACACGTGTATATATAGATAGATATGC
>NW_026424158.1:4605-4858 GCF_001194135.2 Octopus bimaculoides
ATATATATATATATATATATATATATATATATATATATACATAAACACGAGTACTTTTTTTGTTGTACACGTTTCATGACGTCCTGTACCCACATATGCATACATATATGCGTATAGATGTATGTACATATACGTATGTATATATGCATATATATATATATATATATGCATACATATATATATATGCATACACATATATATATGCATACACATATATATATATATATATACACACATATATATATATACACAC
>NW_026424158.1:7957-8439 GCF_001194135.2 Octopus bimaculoides
AGACAGACAGACAGACAGACAGATAGATAGATCAAAGTTCCTTCCCTAGCGATAGGCTCATAAGGCGGGGTTCCCGGGTGCTGTGGCCTATATATTGCTCCCCAGCTACCAGGACAGGTCGCTGGTCATTCGCAGGAATACACATTTTCGCCAGCTGAGTGGACGGGTACAACAACGTAAAATGGAGTGTTTTTACTCAACAACACACAGCAACAGCCGGTGCAAGAATCGAAACCATAATCTTAAGATCATGAGTCGCAACACACTAACCGCTAAGCTACGCACAAACCACAAGATTATCTGTGTGTGTGTGTGAGTGCTTGCGCGGTCGTGTGTGCACATATATGTGTATATATGTACATATATATGTGTATGTATATATGTATGTGAATATATATGTGTGTGTGTATATATATATATATATTTAACATTGCTTGTTTTCACCTATATATATATATATATATATATATATATATATATGT
>NW_026424158.1:9067-10940 GCF_001194135.2 Octopus bimaculoides
CATTGCTTGTTTTCACCTATATATATATATATATATATATATATATATATATATAACATAATAAATATATATATACAATAAATATATAATAAATACATATATATATATAATATAATAAATATATATATATATAATATGATAAATATATATATAATATGTACTACATAATATAATATAAATATATATATATAATATATGCATATAATATATATAATAAACATAATTGATATATATTATATTTAATATACAATATATATATATACTTTATATAATATATACATATATAATATATATAATATATATATGTAACTTATATAATATATATATATATATAATATGCATAATATACATATATTATAATATATATAATATACAATATATATAATATATAATATAGAATATACATAATATATATAATATATATATAATATACAATATATATATATAATATATAAATATAATATATATATATACAAAATAATATATATAGTATGATATACTATATATATATATATATATATATACATAGAGAGAGAGAGAGAGAGAGAGAGAAAGAGAGAGAGAGAGAAGTGCATATATGTATACATACATATATATATATATATATATATATATATATATATATATAATGACCTGCTTTGTCATCTTTGCTATTTCATTTGTTGTGTTTTATCTCCTTGTGATTTGTTCTTTTGTAGTGGTTAGACAGCAGCATGTCCGTTCTGATCAATCGGACCTAAATACGGTTGACCATAGGCATTCCATTCCAACCAGTAGCTTCCAAGGCCATCTCAATGAACATCATAGGGATACCAAGCAAGGCAATAACCACCAATGGGGTCACTACATACAGAACCAACCATAGCATAGTTAAGAGTAAGCTAAAACAGCCAGGTCCTTCCTTGTCTGCCACGAATTAATTTTCCTTTCGAAACAAAATAATGTCTTTAGGTAAAAATGATCAAATTTGTCACGGTATCAGATCGTCTCTCTCTCTCTCTCTCTCTCTCTCTCTCTTTCTTTCTCTCTTTCTTTCTCTCTCTCTCTCTCTCTCTCCTTCTCTCAAAAATGATAGTGTGAATTGAAGGAGATTTTGACTGATGTTGGTTAGTAGCAAATCGAACTTACAGATTCAACTGAACCCCGCTATTTATAGCGCAATTTTCTCGTTGCCTTTGTAAATAAATATATAAATAGATAAGCAAATAAATATATATAACCGTATTCTTGGGGTTATTTAATAAGTCTAGTGATAATAATTAGAACGATGGCATTAATAACAATGATGGTAAAAAAAAACCATGGCGGTGATGGTAACGACAATATGAGATTGTGACAAACGATGAAGATGATGGTATATTTTATAGGAAATGAGATAGTAATTAGTTGTAGAAAGAGGGGGGAAAATGTGAGACGTAGAGAAAGAGAAACAGAAACGGTTATGGAGTATTAACTGCCTTTCTTTTTTATATTTTTTTCCATCATGCATTGCTGTAGTCATTAAAAGCAGACGATAAAAAAAACAAAAAAGGAAAAAACCAATTGGATGTCGAGTGGATGTTGACTTTCTGAGGCGATGCATACATACACACACAGACACAGACACACACACACACGTATATATATATATATATATATATATACGTGCATACGCTAACACATACATACATAAATACACATACACACACGCATATATATATATATATATATACGTGCATTCGCTAACACATACATAAATAAATACACATACAGATACACACACACACACACATATATATATACACACATACAAACATAGACAGATATATACAAAGTTATACGAACATTTGTACATAGACACATATACCTATATATATATATATATATATATATA
>NW_026424158.1:11323-14136 GCF_001194135.2 Octopus bimaculoides
ATAAATAAATAAATAAAAATGCCAAAAAAACAGACGGAACGGACGGACGAGCGAACGAACGAACGAACGAACGAACGGACGGACGCATACTCTGGGTGGACAGGGGAAATTGCTCAGCCCTAGATATGCTTAACTGAAGAAGTATCGGCACTTGGATATAGATCCGATTGATTCAACCCGAATATGTCAGCCACTTTCACCAACATTGGTACTCATAGCTATTGAGGGCACGTATGTAAATGTGCGTGTATGTATATACACACATATATATATATATATATATATATATATAAACAATCTATAATATATAAAGGTAGGTGAATAGAGATATGAGTGTGCTTAAATACATACATATATGCAAATAAGTATATATATATATATATATATACACACTTATTTGTCGTGTCGCTAAATTTTTTACTGAGAACATTTTTTTTTTTTTCGTGGTTAGATGATTCGGCATCTATTTCTAGCATATAGGAGTCCACTTTTGCTGGTCATTCCTCTTATTTTTGTATGTAACATACTTATTTGCATATATGTACATACTTACATACATATACGTATGCATATATACACATACATTCATATAGTGATCTGTTAGCTTGTTGATGGGATCAGCAAAAAGCAAGATAAACACACATTCTCTCGCTCACACACACACACTCACACACACACACACAGAGATAGATAGATAGATAGATAAGTAGGTATATATATATGTAGATAGATAGATAGATAGATAGATAAAACCACAATACAGTTCAATTGAATAAGGTATGGTTTGTTTATGATTTGCGTACGTGAGTGCGCGCGAATCTGTGTTTATCTTTCTTTCATTCGATATGTGCGTGTAGTGTGTATAGATAATATTTTTTTTTTATTGTCATATGATTTGTGTTGTTGTTGTTGTTTGTGTATTATTTCGTTTTCTCCGACTTCGAAGAGGATGATTCTTTCTCTCTCGCTCGGTGCTCGAAAGGAAAAAAAAAGTGAATTGATGGAGGAAAAAAGTGGTAGTGGGGGGTGGGTGAAATAAAATAAAATAAAACGATAAAAAAAATAAAAAACGGAGGCTAAATAAAACTACAAATAAAAATTGACAAATAAACATCTGAATGAACGAACGAACAAACGAACGAACGAATTAGAAGTATACGAACGAATTTAGTAATATATATGATAAATATTAAAAGTGAATGACCGAATAAATTAACGAATGAATGAAAAAAGAACGAACGTGTGAATGAATGAATAAATAAATAAATAGAGTGAACGAACGAGGATCGAACGAACACAACAAAAACAAATAACATAGATAGATAGATAGAGAGAGAGATATATAGATATAGGTTATTATTTCTTTTTACCTCTTAGAAGCTGCCCTTCTAGAAGGAAAAAAACAACTTGTTTCTGTCGCTTGTCGGTCGAGGAACTTATGACAAGTTTACAAAACCCGAAGAATAACAAAGAAATTCGTTGATTGGAGGGGGGAAGGAACAACAACAACAACAGCGACACCAAAAAGAAAGAGAGAGAGGAAGAAAGAAAGCCTCTTGATGTGACGACGGTAACGCGGTTATAGCGGTGACGGTGACGGTAGGAGGAGAGAGAAAGAGAGAGAGAGTGAGAGTAAAAGGTGAAGGAGAAGACAGAGGAGAAGACGAAGAAGGGGGAGAAGGTGAAGACATAAGTAGAAGGAGAAGGAAGAAGTAGGAGTAGAAAGTAGAAGACGACTTTTAAGAAGAAAAAGAGAGGGGGAAGGAGTGATGAAGTCGGTGGTGATGGTGGTGGTGGAGTTCAAGCCGGAGGAGGAGGAGGAAGGACAAGACAAGAAAAGAGAATAAAGAAAAAAAGAGAAATGAGTAAAAAGAAATGGGATGAGGAGGAAAGGAAAATACAAAGAAAGTGAGGGTGCAACAAGACAGATAGAGAGGGAGGAGAATCAAAGAAGTAGAAAAAGAAAGTAAAATAAAATAAACGAGAGAGTGTACATGAACGAGAGAGAGAGAGATAAAAGAGGAGAAGAAAAAGGAGAAAAGACAAGGAAAACGTAAAGACGTGGAGGCAGAGGAGGAGGAGGAGGAGAAGCACGAGGAGGAGAAAGATTATAAGGAAGGGGTGGTGGGAGCTGAGCGCATGCGTGCTTTGTTAGCCACACGGCTGAGGAGAGGAGTAAGATCTTGAGAAGAAGGAGGGGAGGGAAAGGATGAGAAGAAGAAGTAGGAGTGGTAGGAGGAGGAGAAGAAGAAGCTGGAGAAGAGATGATCGAAGATGAAGGGGAAGAAAATCAAAGGAAGAAAAGAGTGTGATGATAATGATGATGACGATAACAGGCTTCCATAGTTTTATTCTTCTTATTATTATTAATAATAATAATAAGAAGAATAAAACTATGGAAGCCTGTTAGCGTTACCTTTTTGACTTTTGTCATCTTGGAGTAGGAAAGTAGAAATGGAGAAAATAAGTAGGTGAAAGATGTGGTGAGAGAGAGAAAGAGAGAGAAAGGAGAAATGGTGAAGTGATAAAGAGATCAAAGACTGGATGAGAAGCGAATAGACAAGTGTATAGAGGAATGGCGAGTGAGTGCGGTCTGAGATAAACAGAGCAAATATGATCGAAAGAGTGAGTGAATGAATACGAGAAGAAAAAAGGAGAGAGGTTGTGAGAGCGATAGCCAGATAGATAGAGAGAGGTTGTGAGAGCGATAGCCAGATAGATAGAGAGAGGTTGTGAGAGCGATAGCCAGATAGATAGAGAGAGGTTGTGAGAGCGATAGCCAGATAGATAGAGAGAGGTTGTGAGAGCGATAG
>NW_026424158.1:16337-17510 GCF_001194135.2 Octopus bimaculoides
TATATAAACATAATTAAGGGATCAGCAACAGTTGCTTCAACACAACACATAACGAAATTTAGAAATAGCAGTTAAAGTGCTAATTCTACTACTAAAATTAGTCTATATATGTGTATCTGTGTTTGTCCCCCCAGCATCGCTTGACAAGCGATGCAGGTGTGTTTGCGTCCCCGTACCATAGCTGTTCGGCAAAAGAGACCGATAGAATAAGTACTAGGCTTCCAAAGAATAAGTCCTGGGGTCGATTTGCTCGACTAAAAAGGCGGTGCTCCAGCATGGCCGCAGTCAAATGACTGAAACAAGTAAAAGAGTAAAGATATATATATATATATATATAAAGGGAATTTTGTCCTAATGTTGTTTATCGATCAACTTTATTATTGTTGATATTATATTGGTTCGTCTTCTGTTACGGTGATATGTTTTACACGGTGGAAAAACGCCCTTCTTCGGAGCAAGTATTAAAGCTTTCGGTGATTCAATCGAGTAAGACTGTTGAATGAGGAGATTGAGAAACGGTTTCGAATCCTAGTCGAATGCTTGTTCAATGCTGTTCGCGTTACTCAAGCTCTTATGAAAGAGAAACTTGAAGATAAAAAAGGCAGGTAAATCAGACAGACAGACAGATACATTTCTTTTATTAGCCACACAGGGCTCAACAAAGATGGGACAAATACAATGTAGAGCTTTTCTTCTCGGGAGGGGGAAAGGAAAAAAAAGTAGGGGGTGTCGATCAAAAGGGATCGTAGGAAAGAAAAACGGGGATCGAGAGAAAAAAAAAAGACAGATAGATAGATAGATAGATAGATTAATTGATTGATTGATAGTATAAGAGAAAGTTATATAATTATTTTCTGCATCATCCTGAAACTGCGGGATATCTGTGTCCCCATCAAAAGACACTAATCTGACCACTCATCCACGACCCTCACCAATGAGGGTTTATAACCTCACTTTCTTTCCTTTGCATGTTTTATAATCTTTCAAAAATTTTTCCCTCTTTTTTTTTTCTTCTTTCGTTCATCACATTTTTGGGGACCTTCTCTGTCGATCCCGCTTTCTATCTATCTCTCTCTCTCTCTCTTTCCTCTAATCTTTGTTTTTCTAATTGTTTCTTTCTTCCTTCCTTCTTTCAATCTGTTTTTCTTTTCTGTATTCCTTCTCCCCCCCCCC
>NW_026424159.1:0-285 GCF_001194135.2 Octopus bimaculoides
TGCATGTATAGAGACACAGGTATGTAGTTATAAGTGTATCTTTCTACATATACGTGTGGGTGTATGTGTGCATGCATGTATGTGCATATCTATATAGATATGTAAGTATGTATGTATATATGTGCATTTATGTACACATGTGTGTGTATCTGTGTATGTATGCCTATATATATGTATGCACGTAAGGAAAGAGAGAGGGAGGAGAGCATTTATGCACATATGTAGGTATGTATGTGTGTATACCAATGTATATACGTGTTTGTATATGTATATATATATATATAT
>NW_026424160.1:0-233 GCF_001194135.2 Octopus bimaculoides
ATACATATATATATATATACACATTTATACATACAAATCAGTGTGCGTGACTGTAAAAATGTATAACTATATATACACACATATATATACATACCCATATATATATGTGTGTGTGTGTGTGTGTGTATGTGTGTGAGCAAGTAGGGCCGCAGTTTAGCGAATGGAACGAGTTAATGTAAAAGATATAGCTAGAGAAATATGTAGTTTAGATAGATAGATAGATAGATAGATAG
>NW_026424161.1:0-208 GCF_001194135.2 Octopus bimaculoides
GGAGTGCCAACAAATAATCAATAATAATAATAATAATAATGGCACGCCAACAACAAAAGCCAATCAATGACGACAGTTAGTTGATGCCAGACTTACCATCACAGGATCCAGATCGAATTTCCCTCACAATAAAATCAGTCTCATTATAATCTTTCAATTTGATGAAATGTGTACAACTGGGTTCACTTGCTGCCGCAGTTAACTCAGA
>NW_026424163.1:0-398 GCF_001194135.2 Octopus bimaculoides
GTTATATTTTATGTACGCATACCACGAGAGAAAATATGAACATTTGTGAATTATAAGCGCTACATTCCTAGAAATGGTGAATATGTTCGACTTAAACCTGGATCTCAGTGAAGAAGCAGAGAGTGAGAAAGAAAATGTATTCAGATGGCCCAGTTGATTCATAGGCAGAAAAATAAGCGCTACGCCTATTAGGCAAGCAGTCTTCATTTCAGTTTATCCCGCAACTAATGCATATGCAATGGCGATAGTTCCTAATCGGTTTTACATTATATGACGATAATGAATCGTTATGTATATGTAATACTGTTCCAATGTACAGCGACCTGTTTCCATGGAGATTCCACAGCTTGCACACACACACACACACACACATACATACACACACACACACACACACA
>NW_026424164.1:0-303 GCF_001194135.2 Octopus bimaculoides
AGATAGATAGATAGATAGATAGATAGATAGATAGATGCATATATGTATGTGTTTATGTTAGCATGCATATATGTGCGTGTGTATGCCCTGGGTGTACATGTATTTATATATGTAGATATTTATGTAAACATATGCTTTTCAAGTTGTAAGGTCATATTCATGGTCTCAACTATGAGTTGACTGCATCTTATAGAAAAAATATTTGTAAGTTAATGAAAGTCATAACGTAACTGTTTATTCCTTTGTCAATTCAATTGGTATTATTCATGTGAGTGCGTGTGTGAGTGTGTGTGTGTGTGTGTG
>NW_026424165.1:0-212 GCF_001194135.2 Octopus bimaculoides
TTTCATCCCTAAAACATGTATAATCCTTCCTCCCTTCATTTCATTCAATATTTTCGTATCTTAAGGAGGTAAACTGGTAGAAGCATTGGTCTGAGGGGTAGAATGCCCTGCAGCATTTCGTCCCTCTTTACGTTCTGGCTTCAAATGGGTTCGACTTTGCTTTACATCCATTCGGGGTCAAGATAATAAGCACCATTTGAGCCCTGTGGTTG
>NW_026424166.1:0-288 GCF_001194135.2 Octopus bimaculoides
ATATAGACACAGAGGCATGCGCACGCGCGTACATGCACACACACACACACACACACACACACACACGTACTTACGCACACTGACATATATATATGATGCGTGTGGCCGGCCTAGTGAGCAGAGAACTGGTATTACAATCGAAAAGTTATCGGTTCTGTCCGTTGTTTGCGATGCACCTTACACCCTGGGACCAGTCACTTCCTTTCACATTGACTAACAATTTGGATTCAAATTAATATGAGTCGACGACTGGTGCAGATTTCTCTCTGTCTATCTGTCTCTCTCTCT
>NW_026424168.1:0-333 GCF_001194135.2 Octopus bimaculoides
ATTCCGCATACAACAGCCTATGTTTATCTTCCTGCTTTTGTAAGGGTGTGTGCATGCGCACGTGTGCGCTTTGATATGGTTGGGCGTAACTTGCAATTGTATTTGAGGTTTTCTGGTGAAGCTGATAAGAAAGGAGACAGACATTTCGCTCCTCATTTCAAGCTTAATTAAAAGACATTTCTGCAGTCCAACAAAAAAAGGAATATTGACTCATTCACACGTAACAGTATAATGACATTTTCCCACTAGGCTACAGACACTGTTGCAAATACGAACCTGGATCATCATCGAAATCTTTGAAGCATTACCGACCACAGTTATATTCACATTTGT
>NW_026424169.1:0-394 GCF_001194135.2 Octopus bimaculoides
AATTTTGGGGGAAGGGATTAAGTCGATTACATCGACCCCAGTACGTAACTAGTACTAATTTTATCGACCCAGAAAGGATGAAAGGCAAAGTCGAACTCAACGGAATTCGAACTCAAGACCTAACAGCAGACGAAATACCGCTGAGCATTTGGCCCGGCGTGCTAACGATTCTGGCAGCTCACCACCTTAATGTAATTTAATAATATAATAAATGTGAATGTCAGTGTGTCAGTGTGTCATACTTTATCAACTTTACTCCTAGAGACCGTAGCCCAACAGTCCACTCTCTATTTTAGAATCAGGTTGCCTCCGTGAGTCAATTAAAAACATTCCGAGCTAAATCCGAACCTGCAATCCTGAAATTTTGGATTCCTATGTTTTCATTACTGCGATT
>NW_026424170.1:0-521 GCF_001194135.2 Octopus bimaculoides
TTATTATTATTATTATTATTATTATTATTATTATTATTATTATTAGAGACATGATTGTCTGAAGGAAAAGTAAAAAGAAAATGCATACACTGCCCGGCACGAACACACGTTACAAACACAAACATACATACATACATACATATACAAATGTATGCAAGTTCAATACACTCAACACACATACATGCAGTTATAGACGCGCATACATAAACTAGCATTTTCAAAAACAAACTGACAGCCAGCTGTACTCACACACACACACACACACACACACACACACACATCTTTATGTAGTCTCTCCTCTTATATATTCACCAGCAGAGAGAAACACACGTTCTCACCTATACACACACACTTATCCGCTTACACGTAAACGCGCATATATCAAATAAATAGATAAATAGATAGATAGATAGATAGATAGATAGATAGATAGATAGATAGATGGATAGATAGCCAGATAGATAGAGAGATTAGATAGATATACAAGCACATATAAATATGCATATATATACATACATACA
>NW_026424171.1:0-454 GCF_001194135.2 Octopus bimaculoides
GCTTTTGTTGACATGGAGAAAGCCTTTGACAGGGTACCCTGATCCCTTATATGGTGGTCAATTTGAAAACTAGGGATAGATGAGTTGTTGGTGAGAACTGTACAAGCCATGTACAGGGATGCTGTCAGTTAGGTGAGGGTTGGCAACGAGTATAGCGAAGAATTCTGGGTAGAAGTAGGGGTTCATCAAGGATCTGTCCTCAGACCCCTCTTGTTCATCATAGTCCGCCAGGCAATAACAGAGGAATTCAAGACAGGCTGCTTCTGGGAGCTTGTCTATGCTGATGACCTTGCTCTTACCAGAACTAGAGAAGTTTCAGGTGAGGAAGCAAGGTCTAGAATCTAAGGGCCTTAGAGTTAACCTAGCAAAAACTGAAGTCTTAGTAAGTAGGAAGGCAGACAAATCAGAAATCCCTTCAGGGAGATGGCCCTGCTTGATCTGTAGAAAAGGCGTA
>NW_026424172.1:0-289 GCF_001194135.2 Octopus bimaculoides
TGGCTAAAATTTGCCCTGTTTATAATTATACCACATGTTACACACACACATATACACACACACACACAAACGCATATATAAGTAATGTGCCTGCATACATATATGTATATACAAATATATATTGGGATCTTTGTGATTTGACGGGCAACATTTGTTTTCTTAACGAAACACTTTCAAACTTGGTACACTGGTAGAATGTGTCGTATAAAACTTCTTCTCTTAACCTTCTTAACAAAATTTTGCACATCGCAAGTTATTTCATGTTAAAGTTGTCGTATTTCTGTAATTT
>NW_026424173.1:0-509 GCF_001194135.2 Octopus bimaculoides
ATATACATATATATATATATATGTATATATATATATATATTCGAATTTCCAATGTGCGTGTTATGTGCTTATGGGTTCGTGTCCGCGCATCAATTTCTTTTCATCGTACTGGAAGCTGTAGGTATCGCTTTTCTGTCGATCATTTATCTCTGTCCTCATAATTGAGTTAATCAATATGGAAAAACCGGTTTGAATGCAACTGGACAATAACTGCTGTTTATGTCTAGTCAAAAAATAGGACGTTGTCCAAATTCAAAGAATCTCACTTTGTTAATTAGTGAGACCACCATTGAAAAAACAACTTTTTATTTCAAACTCACCCACATATTACTAACCTTATTTCTTGATTTGTTTTTCATTTATTTCTCCTAATGTTATTCATTGTTATTTATTGTTTTTGGTATTGTTTTGATTTTGTTATTGCTGTCGTTATTATTGTTGTTGTTGCTGTTCTTGCCTCATTCTTTTTAACTTTCTCTTATCGTAATCATTGTAATGATAATAATAAG
>NW_026424174.1:0-258 GCF_001194135.2 Octopus bimaculoides
TGTGTTTGTATGTATATGTACATGCGTGTGTAAGTATGTATATAGATATATATACATACATGTGTGTGTGCGTACATGTATGTGTGTGTGTGTGTGTGTGTGTGTGTGTGTGTGTGTGTGCATATGCAAATTTTATAAATGAAATATTACTTTCACCATACCTATTGGAGTAATTTCCCTTTATTCAACAGTTTTTTTTCCATAGCGCTTTGTCTTAATAACCGATGAGATGACAGAGCAGACTTCAACCCCGGTATC
>NW_026424175.1:0-294 GCF_001194135.2 Octopus bimaculoides
AAAAAAAAATAAGAAGAAAAACAAGAAAAACTAGGTTACGGATCCTATTATAAAATTAACATTTAATGGGCTAGCATCGTCTCCTGGTAATGTTTATCTCTCATCTACTTATGAAACGATCGCACGAAAGGAAATAAAAACGATGGCGCGCGGCATTTACTAATATTAACAACCTTTAAAAACAAAACATCCAGTCGTACCTGTGGGAATTTTCTTTTCTCTCCGTTTCTTCCTCTTAGCATCCTGGTTAATGGAAATAGCCAGCATATATTGCCAAATATATATATATATATA
>NW_026424176.1:0-424 GCF_001194135.2 Octopus bimaculoides
ATATATGTATATATATATATATATATATATATATATAAATGTGTATATATGTATATAGATATATGAATATATTATATATATAGATATATATATTATATATGTGTGCATGTGTGTGTGTGTTTGTATGTATGTACGTATGCATATGTATACTCACACACATATATCCCCACCACTGGTTTGACTGCATAGTCTTCATCGGTCTGACTCACTTATTCTTTACTCAGCAGCCTATTCATACCAGACTTCATCAATCCATCCTCATTGTTTCACTAGGCTTTCCCTTCTACCCTCATCCTTCTACACAATACACTCTCATTCACTCTGCTCTGTTACCAGCCACATCTCCTACCCCTAGGTCAGAGTAACTTCTATTGTCACCTAGTCTTACTTCTATCAGCTGCCAATCATTCCCCCCCCCCAACTT
>NW_026424177.1:0-210 GCF_001194135.2 Octopus bimaculoides
TACATACATACATACATACATACATATAGATGTGGAAGAGGTGAGGAATAAAACGATGGAGGCATTACAAGAAATCACTTCGCAAGAGTTTCAGCACTGCATCGATGCATTGCTTCAAATAGAAAATACTTTCCAGTTCTATATTTAACCACTATGCTATATGCCCACGAGCATATGGCGTAGTGGTTAAGAGCGCGGGCTACTAACCCC
>NW_026424178.1:0-614 GCF_001194135.2 Octopus bimaculoides
ACATACTGATGACGGAAATGAATTATTTTACTATTCTGATCCAGAAACGCGTATATGTTTAACTAGAGGCTGGTTAGTTTCGTTATTTTTTTCTTCTTGTATTTGCCTATGAGTTACAAGTATTTGCTATTTGTTGGAGACTTATTCTAGTAGTAGAATTAGCACTTTAACTGTTATTTCTAATTTTCGGTATGTGGTGAAGCAACTGTTGCTGATCCCTTAATTATATTTATATGTATATGTATGTATATATGTATGTAAGACCTGTTGAAAGCTTGGATGGACCTAGTGCAGGCTTAACGGCTATCTAGCAATAGCACGAGTACGTAGAAATTCCAGGATGGTGTCTGGCATGCTGAAAGACCACTGGGAGTGAGGCGCCCCTCAGCTTTTGTTGAAGCATGTCTCTAGGAGAAGGTCACTCTGATATAAAGCCAAATATGCAGGGAATGGCATTGGACATTTTGGGGATCTTTGGTTTGTGCTAGAGATCATGGCGCTCCCACATCCCTGAGCCTGCGACTCATATTGGCACCAGACATCTTGCTCCGGCTTGTCTCTGGATAATGTCAATAAAGTGGAGATGGTCTATGAGGTGTTGTGCAAGCCTTATT
>NW_026424178.1:1958-3195 GCF_001194135.2 Octopus bimaculoides
CTCGGGGGACTCGCAGAGAAAAGACGAGTTGTACAATTTAGTTATTACATTTATTTACCAATTACAAACAAAGAATGCACTCACCAAATGTTCGTTATTAATAAACAAGAATCATGTCCTCGCCATATATATCAATAACCTTCGACTTCTACAGTCATTCAAAACAACAACGAAAACAAGGACCTCAAATGAACTACATTGAAACACCGGACCTCAGACAAACAACAAAACTAACAGTCCATATAACAGTTTTGGAGTAGGGAAAATGAATAGCAATGGTCTCATGCTACTGGAGCTTTGCGAAGAACATGGACTTTACATCGCAAGCACTCATTTTATGCACAAAGGTCATCACACAACAACATGGATGCATCCAAGGTCCAAAGTTTGGCACTTGCTGGATTATGTCATCATCCACAAGCACGACATTTATGACATTTGTAATGTCAAGTCCTTCCATGGATCAGAATGCTGGACAGACCACAGTCTGGTGTGAGCAAAGTTCCAAATGGTAATTAGAGTGAAAGAAAGAAGAGGACCAGTCAGCATTCCTCACCGTCTAAATGTTCACACGATATATGATGTTGTGGTTAGGAAAGAACTTCAGACTCGCTTGTCCAGCATTGAAACTGCTGCAGCATGGGACAATTTTCGAGACCAGGTTCTACAATGTGCAGCCGAAACACTGGGATATGTTACTGCCAGACACAGAGACTGGTTTGATGAGAATGATGCTGAAGTTCAGCGACTATTGGTGGTAAAGTGCCATGCTCACAGTGTATTGCTACTCAGAGAACTGTCTACTGTGCAGCGAAGTCTAGCATTTGCCCACTATAACAGTGTAAAATCACTACTGCAGCGATCTCTCAGGAAGATGCAGAACACTTGGTGGGAGGATCTTGCTCGTGATGTTCAGGCTGCTGCTGATGCAAATGACAGCAAGAAGCTTTACCATCTTATGAAGCGAGCTTTTGGACCTAAGAGCTCCACATCAGCTCCTTTGCTTTCCAAGGAGTCTTCCACTCTGTTTACTAAATCAACAGAAATCACAGGTCGCTGGATCAAACACTTCTCTGAACTCCTAAATCATGAGTCAGTTGTGGATGAAACAGTGATTGATACTATGCAACAAAGACCTATTCTTGGCTCCTTAGACTCCTTGCCCTCAATAGTTGAAGTAATGACATCAATAAGTAAATTGAATCTTTGTAGGGCACCTGGAAAGGATGGAATTTGT
>NW_026424179.1:0-367 GCF_001194135.2 Octopus bimaculoides
TGATAAAGATGTAATCTTCTCTTCAGGGAAATACATAAGAGCCAACTTAAATGTAAGATATTTTAACTGAATGTGATAACTGTGGGTAGAGAAGATTGCTACATATCTTATATGAAAAACCGTTGGAAGTTGCAACGCTACGAGACGGTATGTTGGACTAGGAGGGAAGAAAGAAGGAAAAGAAGAAATTTAGAATGGGAAGTCAATAAAATGATTTAAAACCCGATTAAAAATGGGAGAAGAGTGTTTTATGTATAATGGGACCACAAAGGGGAATTAATCTTGTATTTATACATGTAGTGTGGACATAAATGCATAAACATTCCTTCAATATACACAAGAGAAAAAGGCCAGGTCAGTTCCTTCT
>NW_026424180.1:0-477 GCF_001194135.2 Octopus bimaculoides
ATATATGCATATTCGGGTACAGGACATTACAAAAATAAACGAGGACATAAAGAGAACACACTCTTCGTGGTAAGGCGATTTGACGTCTATCTTTAACATATTAGGAATCCACTTTAGTAGTCTAGTAGTCATTCCTCTTATTAATTGTGTATATATATATATATATATATATATATATATATATATATATATGTTTGTCTGTTTGTTATTTACACCACCTGTCCTCGTCTGTTGTTATTATTTGTATATTCTCCCATATATATATATATATATATACATATTTGTCTGTGTATGTGTGTATAGTATTATATAATGTTTATAATAATATGTATACGCAATGTCGGTAATAACGTCCAGAGTACCATTCAATGGTCCTAATAATATTTACTGTTATAGACTTCATATAGTGGATTCATATACACAAATATTTACATAGATTTAAAAGCATTTACGCGCATAAAAATATTTAATATATAT
>NW_026424181.1:0-601 GCF_001194135.2 Octopus bimaculoides
CCTCTGTGTGTAGCCCCTTGTGGGTAGTAAAGAAATAACACACTACACACACACACACACACACACACACACACAGGTACATACTTACATGCACACATACAAGCATACATACCTACATAGATACATATGTACAGTAAATACATAGACACATACATATGTGCATACATACACACATTCATACATATGTACAACTACTCTGTTCCCCTAACCCTCCACCACCTATAGCTCAGAAGTATTTCTCTCTCTATCTATCTATTTATCTATGTATCTATCCCTTGTGTGACCCCCTCAAGCCACTACCACCTTCCTCCTGCCGTCATCACTATCACCCCCATCAGACACACACACACACACACACACACACACACACACACACACACATGCGTGCGCACATACACACACAGTCAGTAACAGAAAACCACCAGCAAGGAGAGAGAAAGAGAGAGAGAGACTTGTTGCAACCTGTCTTTGCAAATTGTTATTTTAAGGTAATGTGTAGTTTATTGTGATGACAGCAGAGAGACTAAGAGGTTAGTGAGACAATAGGGGTGGATGGATGACTGGATGGTGGTTAAGTGCATGTTTGGATGGATGACCTGGA
>NW_026424182.1:0-1527 GCF_001194135.2 Octopus bimaculoides
GCTAAGCATTTCGCCCGGCGTGCTAACGTTTCTGTCAGCTCACCGCCTTTCAACGAATACACAATAAAAAATAAATACGGGCGTGAATTGGTATTCCTTCACAAAGGAATACCAGGTTAATACTCATGTTAATTCTCTCGTTAGTGATGTGCTCTTTGTATAATATGGTAGCTCTCGAACCGCTTTGAATTCTTTTGGAGAGCACTCAACGGTGGGGGTTTAATGTGATTACTAATAAGAGCCACTAATGAACGGCAAACTTGCTTCGCATTGAGTATGCCGTTTAAAGCCTGTTCACAGTATTCGGTTACCTGATGTCATCAACAGTATGGAGGTATATGCCACTGGATTTACTTCAGAAATTCCATTGTGTCCGTAGAGTTTGTAAAGATACGAAAAAAAAAATGGAATCCATGATACTTTATTCACTACCATTGTTTCAACCCATCATACACAGAACATTAATTTCCGACAAGAGAACAGCCAACACCACATGCTTGGGATGCAGAGGAAAACTTGCAACCAGTAGAAGGTTGTGGCGTCAACTTGCAACCCAATGTTTTCGAGAACATACATATATGCATGTATGAATTGCATGTATGTATGTATGTGTGTGTGAGTATTTGTATGTGTGAAGGCGCATGGCTTAGTGGTTAGGGTATTCAGCTCACGATTGTAAGGTTGTGAGTTCGAAAACCGGTGGCGTGTTGCGTCCTTGAACAAGACTTTATTTCACATTGCTCCAATCCGCTCAGCTTGCAAAAACTAGTATCTCCATTTCAAAGGGCCGGTCTTGTCACATTCTGTGCAACGCTGAATCTCCATAAGAACTGCGTTAAGGGTACGCATGATTGTGAAGTGCTCAGCCACTTACACGAGCAGGCTGTTCCATTGATCGGATCAATTGGAACCCTCGTCGCAACCGACAGAGTGCCAGTTATATATTATTACTACTCTTGGCACAAGACCTCGAAAACTTTTTCGGCGGAGGAGAGGGTTAGACGATTACATCAACCCTGTACGTAACTGTACTTATTTCATCGACCCCGAAAGTTCAGATTCGGCGGAATCTGAACTCAGAACGTAGCGGCAGACGAAATACCGCTAAGCATTTGACCCGGCGTGCTAACGTTTCTGCCAGCTCGCCGCCTTCATTCATTCATTCATACATGCATACATACATACATACATACATTACATATACAGGGTGTCCCAAAAAGATGTACTCACTCTTTGACAGACGATTACAACGTCGAGGGTTCCAGTTGATCCGATCAACGGAACAGCCTGCTCGTGAAATTAACGTGCAAGTGGCTGAGCCCTCCATAGACACGTGAACCCTTAACGTAGTTCTCGGGGATATTCAGCGTGACACAGTGTGACAAGGCTGACCCTTTGAATTACAGGCACAACAGAAACAGGAAGTAAGAGTGAGAGAAAGTTGTGGTGAAAGAGTACAGCAGGGTTCGCCACCATCCCCTGCCGGAGCCTCGTGGAGCTTTAGGTGTTTTCGCTCAATAAACACTC
>NW_026424182.1:2127-2711 GCF_001194135.2 Octopus bimaculoides
TATATATATATATATATCTCGTTTTCGGATTTGGTTTGCAAGATTATGTGAGTTCGTGTGTTGAAGCATATTCTGTTGTGTTGTGTTTAGTGCCTTATAATTTAACACATCGGTAAAATAAATAAATAAGTAAATGAGTGGAAATATTACCGGAATGGAGAGACTGTTATGTAATATAAAATCTTTTGAGCGAGGTCGTTGCCAGTGCCGGTGGCACGTAAAAAACACCCTTTTGAGCGTGGCCGTTGCCAGTACCGTGTGACTGGCCTTCGTGCCGGTGGCACGTAAAAGCACCCACTACACTCTCGGAGTGGTTGGCGTTAGGGAGAGCATCCAGCTGTAGAAGCTCTGCCAGATCAGATTGGAGCCTGGTGCAGCCTGCTGGCTTGCCGGTCTTCAGTCAAATCGTCCAACCCATGCTAACATGGAAAGCGGACGTTAAACGACGACGATGATGATGAAGATATATGTTATATAAATATGTGTTATATATATATATAACACATATATAACACATACACACACACACACACACACACACACACACACACACACACACACACACACACACACACACACACACA
>NW_026424182.1:3745-4439 GCF_001194135.2 Octopus bimaculoides
GAGCTTTGGAATAGCTATCACTACCTTATATAGGAAAAGAAAAGAGCAAAAGAAACAAGTGTACCTACCGCCTCTCGTTCAATTTTAGTATTTCTCTACTACAACCGGAATTAGGATTATGAATGGAATTTTCCTCCTTTCAAATGATGGCTATTCCAAAACTCCTTTCAAATGATAGCTATTCCAAAACTCCCGTCTATATAAGCACACACATACGTGTATGCAGACACACACACGCACACACACATACACACACACTTTTTATATATACATTACACATATATCATTACATATTTATTGCACACATTCGCATACATACACACTCATACATACATATATTACTCTTTTACTTGTTTCAGTCATTTTACTGCGGCCATGCTGGAGCACCGCCTTTAGTCGAGCAAATCGACCCCAGGACTTATTCTTTGTAAGCCAAGCACTTATTCTATCGGTCTCTTTTGCTGAACCGCTAGCTTATGGAGAAGTAAACACTCCAGCATCAGTTGTTAAGCGATGTTGACACACACACACACACACACACATATATACGACGGGCTTCTTTGAGTTTCCGTCTACCAAGTCCACTCACAAGGCTTTGGTCGGCCCGAGGCTATAGTAGAAGACACTTACCTAAGGTTTCACGTAGTGGGACTGAACCTGGAACCATGTGGCTGGTAAGCAAACTACTTACCAC
>NW_026424183.1:0-330 GCF_001194135.2 Octopus bimaculoides
AAGAAGAAGAAGAAGAAGAAGAAGAAGAAGAAGAAGAAGAAGAAAAGGTCACGCACTCGAATGAGGCACCAGATTCGAGGCGAAGAATCAGCTACTGGTTCAAGTCTTCCAGACACACGGGAGATCGAAGTAACCAGTAACCCACAACCGTAATAATCCAACAGATAGCCATCCATGCTCGTCATCAAGCAACCAAAAGAAAAAAAGATTCGACAATGGTCTAGGGGAGATAATAAAGAAGTCCTTACGGCTTTCTATCATGCCATACATTTCCCCACAAATAAATCTAATACTGTTCAAACCTACTTAAACTGGAGACAGAAACACCTT
>NW_026424184.1:0-557 GCF_001194135.2 Octopus bimaculoides
TGCCTTTCTCTCTCTCTTTGCCTTTCTCTCTCTCTTTGCCTTTCTCTCTCATCCTCCTTCTCTTCTATCTGCTGTCCTCACGTAACACGTGACTAACTTTCTAATCTCTGCCTTTTCGCCACCGGACGCTTATCGTTTCAAATTACATTTGTTTACTTTCGTACGTCCACCCTGTATCATCTTGTTTGTCCGAGCCCTAATTCTACGCAAATCTTGCGGACGCCGCCGATGTAAGAAGTTCCCAGTCTTATCGTTAAAGGTACGAAACTGGGTATTAGTATTTTTGGTGGATAACTGAGGAAGGATTAAGGACCTTCTATGTCTGTCCGACGTGTACGTTTTGTAGTATTTAATGCATTTTCATTATCTATCTATCTATCTATCTATCTATCTATCTATATAAGTAATACGCAGACATATTCACATACACATATAAATATACACACACCTACACTCATATACGCACTGAACTATGAGTCCACCACATCAGGATATTAGTATCGCTATATCAAAGATGTGTGTGTGTGTGTGTGTGTGTGTGTGTGTGTGTGTGTGTG
>NW_026424185.1:0-370 GCF_001194135.2 Octopus bimaculoides
CATATATATAATTTAATACTTTTCGACTAATAAACGTAATTAATACATTCTGTATCATGATTAATTTATGCATACACCTAGAGACATATATATACAACCATACATGCAATAGAAAAAGAAACGCGCACACGCGCACGTACACACATACATATGTGTGTGTGTGTGTGTGTGTGTGTGATTATATAAAGTGATTATGCGTTCAACTTTACATATACACAATATAAATATATATACAAACACTCACACACGCACACATATATGTACACCTACACACGCATATTTATACACATACATTTACGTCTATATATATGCATATATATATTATACATATATATATATATATACATATATAAGCGTATATATACATAGA
>NW_026424186.1:0-661 GCF_001194135.2 Octopus bimaculoides
TATAATCACCCGTGAGGCCCAAAATAAATCATAAGAATAATAATAATAATAAATCAATGTACGTATCTAATCTTCTAATGAAATATCAAATAAATATAGAATAATAATTGTTTTAACAATAAATAATCGAAAAATATTTAACAACATTACTTAAAATAAAAACATATCTTATCGAAGAATTTCTGTTAAGCTAAAATTTCACATGTAATACGAAGAACTTAGCGTTTAAAAGAAACATGTCGCGTGAAAATATGGCGTAAATATAAAATTATAGAATATATAGATAGAATGTGTTTTTAAACTGTTAAAATGACAAAATGTATTTTAGCTGTGAGAATAAGAAAAAATTAACTGTAGTATATCTTTTACTGGAAAATTATAAAGTCTAAATAAATTAAAATACGTATATACATATAAGTTAAGCTAAATTTTTATAATTAATCTATTTTCATTAATTAATTTATTTATTAAAAAAAAATCTTCTTAGTTTAATCTTATTCTAAATATGTAATATACCCAATATAATCTCGTACTAATATACACATTCAACTACTTCAAATTATACCTACAACAATTAGTATCATCAAATCGGGTTTATATATATATACACACAAATTAGGTAAACTTATATATATATATATATATATATATATATATATAT
>NW_026424187.1:0-525 GCF_001194135.2 Octopus bimaculoides
TATATATATATATATATATATCTACCGATACATGAATACAACATACATATATCGAACATACATTCATGCATACGTACGTACATACATATACAACTATACACAACTACATATATAAGTTTGTGTGTGTGTGTAGATATTATATACGTAAATTTTATTCATGCGTGTATAGTAATACCTATGTATAGTAATGTAAATGCGCACAAGTAGACCATGAACAAAGAAAATGTAAAGTGCATACATATGCACATACATGTATACGTGTGTAGTTATGTATTTCATACGCAAATACACACATATGTACACAATCGCACACAAGCACACGCTTATACACATATATTATATGTATATATGTATACGATGTGTATATGCGCACACGTTATCTATTGCTTTTGATAATATACATTAATATTAACACCAATATAATAACAAATATAATTATACATACTTGCACACACGTGACAACACACATGCACACACAGATATATGTATGTGTATGTTCATTGATATATATATATATATATATAT
>NW_026424187.1:535-1323 GCF_001194135.2 Octopus bimaculoides
TATATATATATATATATATATACACATCCACACCCACTCACGTACATATATAGAGACATATACGCTTATCAATTTTAATAATATTACCATATATATGACCTCTTGGCAACGCAACCAATCATTTTTAATATATATTTATTAATATTTATACAAGTTGATATACACACATGTATAATTGAATATTTATACGTGTATATTTATACACACACACTCACTCACTCACACACACACGCGCACACACACACAGACACACACACACACATATGTATATATAATACATACACATATATATATATAAATGTATACTTATGTACACACATCTATGTATACATGTATTTGCATGCAGATACGATGTTGCACCTGGTTCTGCTTGCCTGTGTATATAACAAGCATAAGTGTGTGTGTGTGCACACTCGGGTAACCGAATATGAATTCAATGCTTAACATGTTTTCAGGCAGCTTCTTCTCTGATTACTATAAATTCACAGTGGGTGTTGCAAGCAGAGCTGAGTTCACGTCAGCTTCACTGAAGAGCGTTAATATCCACAGGGAAACCTGCCTGAAACGATGGAATGAATTCAATTATATAGCAGACAACGGGCATATATAACCTGCATTGAACACTTTACTTCCTCACAGCTATTATTGAGTATTGATCACTTGAGCATTTATGTATACATTATTATTTATGAATGTATATACACAAGTATACAAATATGAGTGTACATGTCTATAGATTTATACACACGAATGTATGGAGGCACACATGTACACACACACACACACAC
>NW_026424188.1:0-733 GCF_001194135.2 Octopus bimaculoides
TTTCCGTCTACCAAATCCACTCAAAAGGCTTTGGTCGGCCTGAGGCTATATTTGAAGACGCCCAAGGTGTCACGCAGTGGGACTGAGCACGGAATCATGTGGTTGGGAAGCAAGCTTCTTAACACACAGCCATTCCTATTTCGAATATCAAGCATTACAACTGTCTGAACTGTCTAAATACTCTCTATTAACACCCTTGTGATATTTCCCTCGGCTTTTCTTTTTCATTTTGACACACCAATATCAAATATTACACAAAAATATATTTAAGAATAATTTTTCAAAGAAAATTGAGTTTTCAGGCTTTGGATAGAAAATCTTATCGTTGTAAGCAGGCAAAATGACAGCGCCAGACATATTTCGGCCTTATTGAATCTCATTAAACGCAAGAAGTGGCGTTTAAAGCCGATATATACAGGCAGAAAAAGGAGGTAGATAAAAAGATGAAGAGAGAAGTACGAAAGGAAGGGGAAATACTCAGATCATTTCGGTTTGTACATTACTTCTATCTCGAACAGAGATTATCTAATAGATCAGTTTCCTAGTTACAAAATAAGTGATTGTATGACACTGTATTTTTTATATACTGCAAGCGAGGTTAGACTACTGCTATGCCTAGCAAACCAGTGCCCGCCCCCGAAGAGGTCCCTGAAGATCAAATTGTGTGGTCTGGTGGTCTCGGAGGTAGTGTGAAAGGAGTTATCTCCCGCTTGCTATAAATATCGAGTGCGAA
>NW_026424189.1:0-201 GCF_001194135.2 Octopus bimaculoides
TAAGTAAAGTAACGCAAGGAGGAAAATAGTAGAGCGCTTTGCGGTTTTAAACAACAAAACGAAAAGCGAAAACAGACATCCAGTCATGCGAAAGTGGGAGAAAAAGAGGATTAGAAAATAAAAAAAGCAGGATGAAAAACATAAAAATGCCTGAAACAAAATAAGACAGAAGATAATAGCAGGCAAGTGGAGACGGAATGA
>NW_026424190.1:0-205 GCF_001194135.2 Octopus bimaculoides
ATTGGGAGGTTTAAATTGTTCAATTTTAATTGTTATTTATATTGTTTACATGCTGTAAAACCTATTGTATCCGTCCTGTTTTGTCTTTTGTTGTTTTATGTCATTTAATGTTTTGTATGTGAGTTCTTGTGGCTAATAAAAGAATAAATAATAATAATAAAAAAAATTATTATTATTATTATTATTATTATTATTATTATTATTA
>NW_026424191.1:0-573 GCF_001194135.2 Octopus bimaculoides
GAACACTGGCCATAAAGTCGGGGACGAATAATTGAACACTGGCCATAAAGTCGGGGATCAAAAATTGCACACTGGCCATAAAGACGGGGACCAAAAATTGAAAACTTGCCATAAAGTCGGGGACGAATAATTGAACACTGGCCATAAAGACGGGACCAAAAATCGCACAGTGGCCATGAAGACGGGGACCAAAAATTGAACACTGGCCATAAAGTCGGGGACCAAAAAATTGCACACTGGCCATGTAGACGTGAGTCCGTTAGGCTTCTCTCTGCACCGCTCAAGCGGAATTCGAACGTACGTCCGTCCGTTCGTCCTCATTCTGCACCGTTCGAGCGGATTTCGAACGTACGTGCGTCCATTCGGCCTCCCTCTGCACCGTTCGAGCGGAATTCAAAAATACTTGCGTCCGTTAGGCTTCTCTCCTCACCGTTCGAGCGGAATTCGAACATACGTGCGTCCTTTCGGCCTCCCGCCTCACCGTTCGAGCGCAATACGAACGTACGTGCATCCGATCGGCGACTCTCTGCACTGTTCGAGCGCAATTTGAACGTACATGCGTCCATTCGGCCT
>NW_026424192.1:0-258 GCF_001194135.2 Octopus bimaculoides
ACATTTCTACCAATAACGACATCTACTATTAATACTATTACTGCTAACATCACCACCACCACCACCACCACCACAACCACCACTACCACCACCAACACCATTATTAATACTAATGCTAAAGCTATTATTCAACTACAACCATCACCACCGCTACCATCACCGCCACAGCAACAACAACAACAGCCATCATCACTACGGTAACAACAACAATCAAGCACCACCACCACCGCCACCACCACCACTACAACTACCACTATT
>NW_026424193.1:0-632 GCF_001194135.2 Octopus bimaculoides
CTGGCCAGACAGCACTTCTATTTTTTTATTACCCACAAGGGGCCAACAAAAAGGGGACATACAATTACATTGGGGACACATAAAATGTACAATTAAAAAAATACAAAATAAACAAAACGTATGATATAATGAAAGATGAATAAATGTAAAGATGGAAATGGTGTTACCCGCCCCATCAGGCAACACCACTTTCCCCTATTCTCCATTATATCCAACCAAAATCTCTTTGTCAGTTCGTCAGCCCAAATAAAATGTGGTAGCTTCTCCCTATCGAAGTTAACTTCCCACATTTCATAGTCTACATTTTGTCTCTCTTTTCGGGCAACATCTGCGAACTTCCTCTTCTCTAGTTCTATATCCATAACGTCAACCGCCTTTAACAACTCTTCCTCAGATGTCGACAACTCAGACCCGCTAAAGTCCGAGTAAAAGGAATTCCTTCTATTTTTAGCCATACAAACTCTCAAAGAGAGAACGTACGACTACACAGCTGCAAAACATCACGCAACAAATTAAACAATCCTTTCTGAACGATATTTCACAAATAACACAATCCTTTACTGGCCAGACCGCACTTCACGTTGTCTGTTGTCGACTGAGTATATAACACAAGCAACACACAGCAAAGAGAA
>NW_026424195.1:0-252 GCF_001194135.2 Octopus bimaculoides
TATACATACACACATACATTCACACACACACACACACACTCTCTCTCTCTATACATATATGTGTCTGTGTGTATATATATATACATATATATATATATATATAGATAGATAGATAGATAGATAGATAGATTGATTGATTGATTGATTGATTGATTGATTGATTGATTGATTGATTGATATATATATGTATGTATATGTATAAATATATATATATGTGTGTATATATATATATGTATATATATATATATATAT
>NW_026424196.1:0-244 GCF_001194135.2 Octopus bimaculoides
ATATATATATATATATATATATGTGTGTGTGTGTGTGTACATATATTTATGTACCTATGTGTGTGTGTGTGTGTATATATAATATATATATATGTATGCGCATACATGCATGCATGCGACCATGCATACACATATATATATATACACACACACACACGCGCGCGCGCATACACATTTCAGTTTCCTATCACCTCCATATATTTATATGATACATAGAAAGATATATAGCCATTATTTAATATAT
>NW_026424197.1:0-438 GCF_001194135.2 Octopus bimaculoides
ATAAGTCCTGGGGTCGATTTACTCGACTAAAGGCAGTGCCCCAGCATGGCTGCAGTCAAATGAGACTGAAACGAGTAAAAGAGAATAAGAATATTCTTATACATTTATTTATTTATTTACTTTGATTACTTATGCATATGATTGTAATTAATAAATAAATAGATCCAAATGAATGTTTACAGGCTGATGTTTGTTGAGTGATTATCCTCTCCATTTTCTTATTTGCTTCATAAATTCTGGGTAAATTTCTGCTTTACCCCAAATCATACCTATTATTCAATTGTGTTACTGCCCTGCAACAGTAAGCACTTGAATATAAATATGTAGGTATACATCCAGTAGTATATGGGATATTTATTATCCCTTAGATGGTTGTTTAACTTCTAACTCATATATATATATATCATCATCATCATCATCGTTTAACGTCCGCTTTCC
>NW_026424198.1:0-489 GCF_001194135.2 Octopus bimaculoides
ATATATATATATATGCACACACATGTTCGCACGTTTATCTTTGCTTACAAACTATACCAAAACCTGTGCCAAGCGTCATACCACCAGTTTTCATACACTTTTACACATATATATGCATTCATACTCTCTCTCTGTCTCTCTCTTTCTCGCTCTGTCTGTCACACACACATACACATGCGCGCGTGCACACACACACACGCTCAGAATTATGTAAATTGCATAAATACATGTCTATTCATATGCATAAACATAAACCTACACCATCTTTAAACAATACGAAATTTATGTACTTATAAAAAATACACACACAGAGACTTATGTATATATATGTATATTTACAATTTTATACATGCAATTATATACATATACAGGCGTGGCTACGTGGTAAGAAGCTATCTTCTGAACCACATTGTTCTGGGTTCAGTTTCACTGCGTCGTGTATATATATATATACTCTTTTACTTGTTTCAATCATTTGACTGCGGCCAT
>NW_026424199.1:0-681 GCF_001194135.2 Octopus bimaculoides
ATACCCAATTTGCAAACACGTTGATCATATTCTGTTCCACAATATTTAGTGTGTATATTTTTACATACATGCACCTTCACACACTCATATACACACGGGTATATATGCATTTTCTTTTGCTGGTTTCAGTCATTTGACTGCAGCCATGCTTGAGCACCCGCATTTAGTAGAACAAATCAACCCCAGGACATATCTTTTGTAATACTATTCTATATTTAAGAGATGAGGAATTATGTACATTATTTACATTTGACGGATATCTGTCCTCATCTTGTTTGTTGTTAACACAACGTTTCGGCTGATATACCTTCCAGCCTTCATCAGGTGTCTTGGGGAAATTTCGAACCTGGGTTCTCATTCCTAATGTATTTTTCGGTGTTATTATTATTATTATTATTATTCAGGTCACTGCTTGGAATCGAACTCGGAATCTTGGGGTTAGTATACCTGCGCTCTTAACCACTATGCCATATGCCCAAAAATATCAGTCAAATGTTAATTAATGCAAATTATTCTTTGTAAGCCTAGTTCTTATTCTATCGTTCTTTTTGCCGAACCGGTCAGTTACTGGGACGTAAACACCAGCATCGGTTGTCAAGCGATGGTGGAGGACAAACACAGACACAAATATATACATACATGCATACATGCATACATACATGCATACATACATACATACAT
>NW_026424200.1:0-328 GCF_001194135.2 Octopus bimaculoides
GGAAAATATATGAACAAATAAAAAACTGGAAAAGGCAACAAAAGTCAATTGGATGTATACAGTGAATATATTAAATTAACGCTCAGTGAAGGTTTTAGATGGAAAAAATAGGAGTAGAAGTGACGTTTCAACCTTGACTCTTCGTCAGAGAGAGAAAAACTCCAGAGAAAGGAAAGAGCAGAATGAGCTGATAGTCCAGGGAAAAGCATCTGTGTTGTTACATGGCGAAAAAATAAATGGTGGGAAGTTGGAGAGAAATAGGGAATGTGGCTTTCGAAGGCATAAGAATGAAAAAATGGGCATTGTGTGTGTGTGTGTGTGTGTGTGT
>NW_026424201.1:0-306 GCF_001194135.2 Octopus bimaculoides
GGTGTTGGTGGTTTGTCTGGAATTTGTTGGAGATATTACCCAGGAACTTTTTGAAGGTTATGAAATCTGTTTCCTTCTTTATATGTTTTGGAATGATGTTAAAAAGAGCAGGTCCAGTTGAGGAGAAGTAGTTCTGTCTCAGTGTTGTGATGTGTTGAGAGCGCGATTTCTGTAGAGGGCGCATGGCACAGGGACCAAGCCTTGGGTGGATCTTAAAAGTGAAACCGATATCATTTGGGCAATACTGTCGGAACTATTTCCACATCATACAAATAATAAAGCGTTCTTGGCGGCGCTGGAGAGAAA
>NW_026424202.1:0-207 GCF_001194135.2 Octopus bimaculoides
ATATATATATATATATATATATATATGTATAGAGTGTTACGTGTTAGGTATATATATATTCATGCCTGTATGCATATATATATATATATACATGCATATATACACATACTTAAATATATACATATGTGTGTATGTGTGCATATGTACACATACATGCATACATATACATGAATATATATATATATATATATATATATATATATATAT
>NW_026424203.1:0-245 GCF_001194135.2 Octopus bimaculoides
TATATATATATATATATATATACACACACACACACATGTATACATACATATACACGTATATACACAAATACATGTATATATACATACATAATACATACCTATACATATATATACACATATTCATACATATACATACATATAGACATACATAAATATAAACACATATATATAAAATACATATATACATGTATATGTATATATATATACACATTCATATATAAAGATATATATATATATATATATAT
>NW_026424204.1:0-388 GCF_001194135.2 Octopus bimaculoides
ATACATACATACATACATACATACATACATGCATTCATACATATATGCATGTATACACACATACATATATGGATGTCTGCATACCTGCTTATATACATACATACATACATGCATACATCCATATAAACAGACAGGTAGATAGATAGATGGATAGATACATGAAGGAATGGGTAGAGAGCTCGGTTGGTAGGTAAATAGGTAGGTAGAGATAGATAAGGTGATCCGAAACGGGCCTGGTTGTTTTTTCTAGTACATAAAATGACTGCTCGTGGTAGTGATAGTAGTAGTAGTAGTATGAAAATGGTAGTAGTTGTACTGTCATCATCACCAGCCTCCTCCAAATCATCATCGTCATCATCATCATCATCATCATCATCATCATCATCAT
>NW_026424205.1:0-226 GCF_001194135.2 Octopus bimaculoides
TCCTATGACCGCGAGTCCGCTGCCCTAACCACTGAGCCATTGCACCTCCATGTTATGTAGCACCAAGATTTCAACATGCAAGATCTAGTGCAATAAAATACCTCACAAATAAGGTTGAGCATCAGGAAGGGCACCTAGCTGCAGAACACAGTCTCAATAAGGCTTGTTTAATCTACACCAGTACAGAAAAAGTGAATGTATACAATACTGATGATGATGATGATGA
>NW_026424206.1:0-248 GCF_001194135.2 Octopus bimaculoides
GCTTCAGTCATTTGACTGCGGACATTGGGGACATCGCCTTGATGAATTTAGTAGAACGAATTGACACTTGTATGTCTTTAAAGTTTGCTACGTATTCTGTTTTAGTTATTTGCCGAATCACTAAGTTACGGGGACCTAAATAAACCAACGAATGTTGTAGAGTGGTGGTGGGTGACAAAAACACTAAGAACACACACGCTTATACACATACATGCATAGATACGCGCGCGCTTACACACACACATATA
>NW_026424207.1:0-299 GCF_001194135.2 Octopus bimaculoides
TATATATATATATATATATATATATATATATATCGTTTTCGATTCAAAAATGCTAAACTACCTAAGTGGAAGAATGAATCGGTGAAACATAAAATACACTTCAAGATTATTATATATTTGTACTTCAAATATATAATCGTTTAAAAGCCAAAATGCAACCCGAAGCAAGAAGAACCCCAAGTTCAAGATCTTACCAAGGCATTACAACCAATTGACTTAGCTCGAGATAACCCAGAATCTTCTCCAGTTATAATAATTGATCTAGAATCACCTAAAGTTGAAGAACCAGAAGTACCAAA
>NW_026424208.1:0-525 GCF_001194135.2 Octopus bimaculoides
ATACATATATTTATATAGATAGATAGATATATACATACATATAGACAGGCATATATATCTGTGTGTGTGTGTTTATATATATAAATGTATGTCTGTGTGGTAAGAAGTACATGGTTCCAGGTTCAGTCCCACTGCGTGGCACGCTGGGCAAATAAATGTCTTATACTATAGCCTTGGGCCGACTAAAACCTTATTAGTGAATTTGGTAGACGGAAATTGAAAGACGCCTGTCGTCTATGTGTGTGTGTGTGTGTGTGTGTGTGAGAGAGAGAGAGAGAGAGAGAGAGAGAAAGAAAGAGATTGTGTCTCCGTCTCTGTGTTTGTCCCCCATCACTGCTTAACAACCGGTGTTGGTATGTTTACGTCTCCGTGACTTAGGGGTTCGGCAAAAGTGACCGATAAAATTAGAACTAGGCTTTAAAAATATATGTCCTGGGGTCGATTTGTCCGACTAAAAATTCCATAAGGAGGAACACCAGCATGGCCCCAGTCAAATGTCTGAAACAAATAAAAGACGAAAGACCC
>NW_026424209.1:0-206 GCF_001194135.2 Octopus bimaculoides
TTCAAAATATATGAGAGCTCCTTCACAAAGAAGTAAGAGCTGCTGGGATTTCTCATATATTCCTCTTCACGGAATTCATAATAAACATATAAGAGCAAGACAAATACGAAATGATGAGGTAACTTACGAGCAAAGATGTTACATGCATGTAACATCTTTATTATGAATTCCCTGAAGAGGAATATATGAGGAATCCCAGCAGCTCT
>NW_026424210.1:0-313 GCF_001194135.2 Octopus bimaculoides
TACGCTTTTCGTCAGAAAGGAACACAGAAATAAACAAGGAGGGAAAATAAATAAAAAGGGTTTAGTGGCTAGTGATCTATCATGACGAATGCCGGAAAAAGCGGTCACACAGGAGAGCTAGGACGAAGGGGAAATAATAACGTAGTGGTGATCCCAAAATGAAGGTGCGCGTGCGTGTGTATGTAAGAGCGTGTATGTGCGTGTAGAAGGGGGCTGGTGACCTTGACGTGTGCGTGTATGCATGTTTAGTTGTGTGGATGATAGGGTGGGTGCTGAGAAGTGGTCAGTGCTAGTGTGTGCAGGGTGGTGTGAT
>NW_026424211.1:0-140 GCF_001194135.2 Octopus bimaculoides
TATTAGTTTATAATAATGTGTTTACTGAGGTTTAAGGGACTGAAAAAAGAAAGGATGTTAGGAAATAACTAGGATAATCAATACAGGAATTTGATGATTGATTTAAGTAGATTAGATGTTAAGGTGAGAGATCAGGAATA
>NW_026424211.1:174-294 GCF_001194135.2 Octopus bimaculoides
GTGCTAATTGATAGTCCTAGATGACCATAATAGAAGTAAAGTACTATATTATGATAACTTTAGTTACTTAAATAAAAGCCCTATTTTTTTAAAAATTTAAAAGTGTGAGTAGAGCAATGC
>NW_026424212.1:0-397 GCF_001194135.2 Octopus bimaculoides
TATAGCCTCGGACCAACCAAAACCTTGTGAGTGGATTTGGTAGACGGAAAGATATTGTGTCTACCGAGGGTTTGTACTGTATTTCGAATCACAAGACCTCACACTGAGAGCACTTTGTTAAATATGCGTGCAGTTCCAAGCAATACCGATTTATGCAATAGCCCTAGATTGTAGGGCATTTCTAAAAATTCCAGATGTTTCTTCAGCTTGGGTGGTATTGAACCCAATGCTCCTATTTATGGGGTTTTCCACGTATAACCTTTCGAAAAGCCTCCCCCCCTATTGGGAGTTTTAATTGTCATATCTTTCTCTGTTTTTCGTAACTGTTTACACGAACGTTTTCTACCTTTCGGACAAAACCCTTTGTACCCTTCGTCCTGTCTTTGTCCTTACATGT
>NW_026424213.1:0-367 GCF_001194135.2 Octopus bimaculoides
ATTATTATTATTATTATTATTATTATTATTATTACCATCATCACGATCATCTTCTGTTGTTGAAGTCGGTGTTGTTTCGTCTGATCGACGTTACTGTCATGAAGTCTGTATGTGTTGACTCCATCACTAACTGCATCGACTGCGCCGACTCTCCCTCATGGCTACGACCATTGTAACCAATTCTTAGCTTTTAACCGACAATTATGTCTTGCATTCATTGAAGACAATTTATCAAACCTTGAAAACACATACTGAACTGCCAAAAGTGGTACTTAATGATCGGTTATATGGAAAAACAGGAATAATATTCAGATATAGGGCGGTGTCTATGTGTATATATGTAGGCGTTTATGTATGCATATTTATA
>NW_026424214.1:0-257 GCF_001194135.2 Octopus bimaculoides
CCCCTTTTTTTTTGCCCCTACCGATCCCTTTTGATCGGATTTGTTAATTTATTTAAAAATTTTTTTTTAAGGAAAGCTCTACAGTTGTATTTGTCCCCTCTGTGTGTAGCCCTGTGTGACTAATAAAAGAAAGTTATCTATCTATCTATATCTATCTATACGACTGTCTGTTTGTCTCTCTCTCTACATTTCTATCCATCTATCTATCTCTCTGGTCAATCTCTCATCAACGTTTTCAAGTATCACTTGAAAAGGAA
>NW_026424215.1:0-246 GCF_001194135.2 Octopus bimaculoides
CATCACCTTCATCATCCAAAAATGTTTCTTTATTAATTATGGAGACATTATTGATATGTTTGGCTCTGTCTGTGTGGTGTTGCTTTTCTTAAGAAGTTGCTGTGTTTCAGCCTGTCTCTCTTACTTCCGATATGACATATATGGTTTGTTGTCATGTTGTTGTGTTATATTTATATGTACAATACTCTCCCATAGATATTTCTCTTGCTATGACTAGTTGGCTTTATTGAGCCCCATATATAGATA
>NW_026424216.1:0-293 GCF_001194135.2 Octopus bimaculoides
GATCCTATGACCGCGAGTCCGCTGACCTAACCACTGGGCCATTGCGCCTCACAGTGGCTATACATACGTACGTACGTACGTACGTACGTACATACATACATACATACATACATACATACATATTATTTGTGTCTGCTTCTATCTATAGGCGGTTTCTTGCTCTAGCAATCCTACATTTGTAGATTCTTATTGTCTTTGTAATCAGTGTATCAACAGTGTACAGTCCACTTAACGGTTTCTGCAGACAACAGAACAATCAGAACAGATAACAATCAGAACACAACTTTATCAAT
>NW_026424217.1:0-220 GCF_001194135.2 Octopus bimaculoides
ACACATACACTCACAAGCTTGGATAACACATATGCATACACACACATATAAATATATAGCACACATACACACACATCAACAAACACACAGGTTTAAACAACATATTTACACAAACATACAAACACACCAACATATACATACACATGCATACAAACATACACCTAGATGCAATGTATAATGAATATACATACACATACTTATAAACACAAACAGGTAATAA
>NW_026424217.1:230-360 GCF_001194135.2 Octopus bimaculoides
TGTATAATGAATATACATACACATACTTATAAACACAAACAGGTAATAACACATATGCACACACGCATCTACAAACAGACAGAAACAAATATATAAAGTATACGCATATGTATGCAAATACACTAACACA
>NW_026424217.1:370-490 GCF_001194135.2 Octopus bimaculoides
GAAACAAATATATAAAGTATACGCATATGTATGCAAATACACTAACACACCCACACACACACACATTTATGAATAAATATATATACACATAGATAAACAAGTACATTTAATGTATTTATA
>NW_026424218.1:0-302 GCF_001194135.2 Octopus bimaculoides
ATAGATGGGAAACGGCAGAGATAGAAAATGCCAGCAAGTAAAAATTGACATTCAACTGATGGGGATAATGTATGTATATGGGTGATGTATGTATATGGGTGACGTGTAAGTATGTATCTATGATATAAAGTGTACATGGATTTCTGTGTACATTTGTATTTATGCCATGAAAACTTGTTTTTACACACACAGACACACACATACACACGCACACTCATACATTAACATGAAAATACATTCACGTACATACAAATGCACATACATACATACACACATGCATACCTTCGTATATACATACATAC
>NW_026424219.1:0-209 GCF_001194135.2 Octopus bimaculoides
TGCACAGGAGCCAGTCCAGCAGCACTGGCAACGCCCTCGCTCGAATGTTGATTTCCACATACCACCAGCACAAGTGCCAGGAAGGCGACACTGGTAACGATCACGCTCGGATGGTGCTCTTAGTGCTCCACCAGCACAGATGCCAGTCATGCGGTGCTATCATCGAATTTGATTTCGATTTCACTTGCCTCAACAGGTCTTCACAAGCA
>NW_026424220.1:0-224 GCF_001194135.2 Octopus bimaculoides
TTGTGGAGAAGTAACAGACATAGATAGATAGCGGTGGGGATGTTGGAAGCGGTGGGGATGTTGGAAGCGGTGGAAATCTAAAAGTATTGATAAACAATGGTTTATCTTCAGACAAGCGGAACATGACAGTTTCATATTGACTGATGTGAAAAAGCTGAGATATCAGAATACAAAAATGACTATATATATATGTGTGTGTGTGTGTGTGTGTGTGTGTGTGTGTG
>NW_026424221.1:0-418 GCF_001194135.2 Octopus bimaculoides
CGCGCAAACATAATATATATGTTATGCCTGTGTATCTGCGGAAATGTGTTTATGGATACGAAAAAAAGTTACAGTAATGGCATGAAGGGAAATGTATTTGCATGTTGATAATATTTTTATTATTTATTATTCACCTAAGAAATTCTTACTGTAAAAAAAATAATGTTACGCATCTACACATAACTTAGATTGATTTTTAAGTCTCTGTTCTGAATGGGAAAATTATTAGCTTCTTCGTGTATCACCTAGTAATTAATGACTGTTTCCTTACTTCTCTACCAAAGATATGTAATTTTCGTAGATGTCGGAAGATAACTGTACAAAAATATTTCATGACAAAGCAAATTTAAAAGTAAATATAGAGATAGCAATATATATAAATATATGTGTGTGTATGTGTGTATATATATATATATAT
>NW_026424222.1:0-556 GCF_001194135.2 Octopus bimaculoides
ATATATATATATATATATGCATATTTATACATCTATATATAGGTATGTGTTTATATATATATATTTATACATGTGTGGGTGTGTTTGTGGGTGGGTGTGTATGCGCTATGTGTGTGACTCCTAGATAAAAATGTAGATAAGCAGATAGATATATAGATTGATTGATTAACTTTAATGCAAAGTTAAACTAATAATTGATATATTGAACTTAAAAAGTATCCATACTTATATATGATGGTTAGATAAGTATATTGGATATGTGTATATATGATTCCATATGTATATGCATTTGTTACTGAGAGCTGGCAAAGTTAGTATGAGGAAATGTGTGTGCAAGCGTGCACAAACACACACACATCTATATCGCTATATATACGTATATATGTATAATGTAGGTCTATATGCTTCTATACAGATGTAGAAATATATACTTATATACATGCATACAGGAATGCATAGATATACATGCATAAAAGCGGCTTGTTTATACGCACATAACCGTAACGTGTATATGTATATATACCATACAGAATACATATAAATATGTACATATTAT
>NW_026424222.1:566-810 GCF_001194135.2 Octopus bimaculoides
GTATATGTATATATACCATACAGAATACATATAAATATGTACATATTATATATACAAACATATATATTTGTCTATATATATAAATATACATATATATATACATGTATATGTATATAAATACATATACATTGAATATATATATATCTACATAGAATACATAGAAACATATATATGTTTATACATATAAACACACACATATATACATACATATATATATATATATATATAATTATACATATTTATA
>NW_026424222.1:1941-2214 GCF_001194135.2 Octopus bimaculoides
ATATATATATATATCTATATATATATATATACATACATTATATTTAATCACATGCACACGCATATATGCACATATATATACAGGTATATATAAATACATGCATTTTCACACGTGCACAAACATACTCATAAACTTACACAAGCATACCGATGCACACATATAAACACACAAACACATACACAAGTATATGTACAAATATATATATGTATATATGTATGTATGCATATGTATATGTATATGTATGTATATGTATGTATATGTATATGTATATAT
>NW_026424222.1:2224-2624 GCF_001194135.2 Octopus bimaculoides
TATATGTATATGTATGTATATGTATGTATATGTATATGTATATATATATACGAACAATCACAAACACAAACACAAACACATCTACATAATCTAAATATATAGATATCCTTACCTACATCAATCCTAGCATACAGACGCATATAGACATACACGCATGGCCCCCAAATATACGCAAAGATCTATAAACATTGACATTAGTAACAGTCCAACGTCAGAAGTGAATGCCCAAGAAATGCAATATGGAAGCTTACGTTGCGATATTTGTTCTAAGTGCCAATATTTCTTTAGATCTCAATAAATAAGATGAGAAACATTGGTTGTATAATAGCGTATGGAGTACTTCCATAGTCTTCTGATATAGCTGTGTGGGTTTGTGTTTGAATTTGTATGTATGTATGTA
>NW_026424223.1:0-274 GCF_001194135.2 Octopus bimaculoides
ATTTATGTGAGAAAAATATAAGTTCAAGTAGAACAATTCAAACTTTTTGAGGAATCTAAAAAGAGAGAAAATAATTTGTAATAAAAATTCATCATATTCAGAAATATCCTGCTAGAGCAAGCAATAATAATACGAAAATAACAAAAAAGTTCGTTATAAGTATGATAATATCATAAACAATTATGAAAATGGTAAAAAGATGGTAAAAAATCAAGAAGGAAAAACTAATGGGGTAATATGTACATATCTGTGTTTGTGTAAATGTATACATACT
>NW_026424224.1:0-202 GCF_001194135.2 Octopus bimaculoides
GTACGTAATGTCCTAGATTATCCCTAAAAAGACAGTTTGCTGAAGGCTGGGATGTTTTTGATGATAGGTATGCTGTATCAGGGTTGATTTGAGGCTAAATAACAACAAAATTATCACTAAGATAGACCAACGATGGAGCCTGCATGTTGTTACATGACCTGCTAGAAAAAGTAGCCAAACTTTTTTTTATATACAGAATAGA
>NW_026424225.1:0-597 GCF_001194135.2 Octopus bimaculoides
ACGCTGTTTGACAGAAAGGAACACAGAAATAAACAGGGAGAGAAAATAGAGAAAGGTATAATGACTAGCAATCTATCATGGTGAATGTCCATTTGAACGGACTCTACTGTGATTATTTAACCCCAAGTGGACATCTCCCCTAGCTGGTTAATGATGCAGAGCTGCATCATTAATCAGCTAGAGGAGATGTCCTCTTAGGATTAAAATAATCACAGTAAAGTCCGTTTGAAAGGACAGCCCTGTTGAAGTGGCTACGAATATTACTAAATATGTATCTATACATATATTAGTTCTAAAATCTCTTTAAGAGATCAATTCAGTAATATTCCTGGCCATGTTAACATGGCTGTCTGTTCGAATGGACTCTACTGCGATTTTTAAGAATCATGTAAAAATAATTATTAAAATCTTTTGTGTTTTGTAGATAAATTTGAACAACAAACTCTTATATGGATCCCCAGAGGCCATATGGAATCTGGTTGAGAACCACTGTTATCAACCCTTAAATAGATACCTTAGATATAGATAAAGAGATATAGCTCACCTCTGTAAGAAGCCACTATATAATTATTTCTAATTCTGGTACAGGGCCAGCAA
>NW_026424226.1:0-430 GCF_001194135.2 Octopus bimaculoides
GTGTGTGTGTGTGTGTGTGTGTGTGCGTGTGTGTGAATATGTATAGGTGTGTGTGTAAGTATGTATGTATGTATGTATGTGTATACGCAAGTAGTTGTCATCTCAGTGAAAGCAAGAATAGCCGTAGATGTACCTGAAAATGACGTGTCAGTCTACTCTGTGAAACGGAAATTATTGTTTGACCCTATATTTTGCACTCAGTAATACACAGTTATGCATATACGCATATATAGAAGCACGAACATGCACATCCACCAATATACAAGCAGATGCACACGTATGTATATGTAGGCATGCTTGCATGTATGTATATGTAGACATATATGAATGTATGACCTTTCGGAGACACATGTATCATAAACACACACGCATACATATACACCCGTATTGCTTATATATACTAAATACGTATATATATATATATATATAT
>NW_026424227.1:0-540 GCF_001194135.2 Octopus bimaculoides
TATATATATATATATATATATATATATATATATATATCATACATACATACGTGTGTTTGTGTGTGTGTGGTTATTCATATAGATAGACAGACAGAAACACAGGCACAGAGTCAAAAAGAAAAATAAAGACAAGACCGAGAGGTATACTGACAGTTCGATACAGTCAGAAACAGAAAGATAGATAATATACATAGCTAGCTAGTGTATCATGTCAGAGCAGTATTGAGTATTGTTGCAAAAGTGTTCAGAATATATCTCAGAGAAAATGTCATCCTTTTCTAAATCTGACATTTATCACAGATTTATGTTCGTATAATGGAATTGATATCAAAGGTGAGCCATGATGATAAATATAGCGGTCCCATCCCAGTCTTTGATATTTCATGATCATATACTGTTCTCAATACACTTGTATTGCCATGTCCACCATATTCATGTCATTGTCTATCTATCTATCTATCTATCTAATAAAATGTCACCAGACATACTCACACACATATATATATAGATATACATATGCATATGGTTAGGTTAATATAT
>NW_026424228.1:0-269 GCF_001194135.2 Octopus bimaculoides
AACATATACATATAATATGTAGATTATACATATATATAAACACACACAGAGACACGCACACACACAAACGCACAAATATATATATATATTTATATATATATGTGTGTGTGTGTGTGTGTGTGTAAGCACATGTATGTACTTATGTATATACCGTCCAACCCGTGCCCCTACCGTTCGACCCAAGCCAGGATGGAAAACTCAAGATAATTGATGATGATGATGATGATATGCATGTATATATATATATATATATATATATATATATATAT
>NW_026424229.1:0-208 GCF_001194135.2 Octopus bimaculoides
GTATGTATGTATGTATGTATGTATGTATGTATGTATGCATCTATATATATTAGTGTGTATGAGTGTGCGTGTTTATATATATATATATCATATCATATCATATCATATAGTACACACTTATATAAACACTTACACGTGCACTTATATCGGATGCATACTCTATATGTGTATAAGGCTATCTTCCCCTATCTAGAATGAATTTCTTTAA
>NW_026424230.1:0-463 GCF_001194135.2 Octopus bimaculoides
TAATAATAATAATAAAGGTGATAATAATGATGATGATGCTGATAAAAGGAAAAACATTTATTTTCTGACGTTTGCTAGTTTGCTATATTTGCTAGTTTAGGCTTGGTAATGATTAATTTCTGATTAAGGGTAAGTAATTAGATTATTATGAGTCGTCGTACCTGCGCACGCATGTGTGTGTGTGTGTGTGTGTGTGTGTGTGCGTGCATGGTATGCAAATATGTTATATTATTTAGTCCTTTTAATAATATACCACCCATGCAGTACATTTATTTCCTATAGCTAAAACACTCTCAACCGATAGATTGCAAGGTTGATAACAGTATTAATAATATATTTGTACACCACGCATATTCCCGAGCTACTAATGAGTAAAGCTTGACAGCGTCAACTGCGCGTAAACTTTACGTAAGAAGAAATAATCAGATTGATCGAAGGCCAGTTATATATATATATATATATA
>NW_026424230.1:1384-2181 GCF_001194135.2 Octopus bimaculoides
ACAGAAAATTGCACTACTGGGTACTGCACACATTCTACGCAAAACACTTTCAATACAGTAAACATAAGAGCACCACAGCAAACCACAGCACATACCCAAGGCGCACAGAGCTGCGCTCGGTAGTGAAGTGAAAGCACGTTATAAAAATAAAACTACTGAATAATAATAATAATAATAATAATAATAATAATAATAATAATAATAATAATCCTTTCTGCTATAGGCACAAGGCTTGAAATTTTGGGAGATGCCAGTATTTCACTGGCACTTAATTTATCGACCCCGAAAGGATGAAAGGAAAAGTCGACCTCGGGGAAATTTGAACTCAGAACGTAGCGGCAAGCGAAATACCCCTAAGCATTTCGCCTGGTGTGCTAACGTTTCAGACAGCTCACAGTTAACAATAATAATAATTATTATTATCATTATAAGCTTTAAGCGTCCACCGTGTATTGGTTAAAGAAAATAGTCTAATATTTGATATAGAAGCCCTCGACAGAGAATAAGAGTGAGCTTTAGTTCTCGAGGGAATCGAACCCACATCTCTTATATTTGCGGTAAGTGTGCTACCAATTAAGCCAACCTACCAACCAAATTCTAATTAGATAGTGTTGTGTAAACAAACAAACGTGCGTATTCTGCATTAAATGAAGAAATGGTCACTAGTAAAAATTCTGTAAATAACAATAATAATTATATGCTTCAAGCTTATAAGTGTTCACTGAATATTGGCTTAAGAAAATAGTCTAATCTATATATATAAAAATGAGAATGTGTGTATGTCTGTCTGTCTGTCT
>NW_026424231.1:0-255 GCF_001194135.2 Octopus bimaculoides
ACAAAAATGTGTATGTTAGAGCATGTACCTATAAATGTTTTAACAGATACGTATGCTATATATTCTTATATAAATATATTATACACACTCACATATACAGACACACACACATACACACACACATACACACACATACACACGCACACTCATGTACACATATACAGCAATCTCTATATCTTTCTCTCTCTCAATATATATTGTTTTATATATCATATTATATATATTTGTAATCAGTGTGTATATTACATAGTTACG
>NW_026424232.1:0-750 GCF_001194135.2 Octopus bimaculoides
ATACATACATACATACATACATACATACACACACAAACACACATACATATACAGGTATATATATATTTATATACACACACATATATATATACATATATACATATGCATATACACATGCATGCATGTACATATATTTGTACATACATGCATATACATGTGTGTACATATACTGACACTATAAACACCATATAAACGCCATGTCGCATAAACATAATACGGTCGTACAATAGATTCCCCTGTACATAGCCACACATACAAATGCTCATGTATACTACACACGCATATCCAATTGCACACCTACTAACACAGTTTCTTGCAGCAATAATTATGCCGCCATATGTTTCAGGATGACATCACGCACACACGCACATACTCACATAGTACACAAAAAAGCACCCACATATAATGTTTATATGCATGTATGTACGTATGTATGCATGTATGAATTTATGTATGTACGTATGCATATGTGAATTTGTGTATGTATGTACACACACACATATATATACTTGCATATATATGTATATCTTTGTGTTTATTATTGATATATACATATATACTTCACCTGAGGTATAAACGTCTGTGCGTGTATGTATATATATATATATCTTATATGTGTGTGTATGTGCATATATATATGTATGTGTATATATATGTATATGTATATAGATGTATATATTTATATATGTATATATACATGTATATATGTATATATATATATGTGTATATATATATGTATATATATTATAT
>NW_026424233.1:0-548 GCF_001194135.2 Octopus bimaculoides
CACACACACACACACACACACACACACATATATATATATATATATTGATGAGATATATGTGTGCATACATAGACTATATATTCACACATGTAATGTGTGTGTATATATATGTATATATATAATGTGCGTGTGTACATATGTATATTTGATACGAGGTGTATCTATATAATGTATGTGTGTGTGTGTGTATTAAGCACGTATTAACACGTGTGTGTATAGATATATGTACATAGACGCACACATAATATGAAATATATCTGTAAATGTATACGTACACACAAACACACACATACATATATTATGTATGTCTGTATAAATATCTAATGCATAACGGAGTAAGATAGCCGTGATGACCTTTTCTTGGTAATGTGTTACCGTTGTAGTAATTAAGAAAAATCTCTCAATTTCAAATACAGTTTCGATAGGAAAGCTCGGCCGTTATTTAACTGTTGTGAATGTTGTTGCTCTCTCAGATTTTGATGTATATAGTTACATACGTGCACTCTATCTATCTATCTATCTATCTATCTATCTATCTATCTATCTAT
>NW_026424234.1:0-244 GCF_001194135.2 Octopus bimaculoides
TGACCTCGCCTGTGCTTGTGCCATGTAAAAAGCACCAAGTCCACTCTGCTGAGTGGTTGGCGTTTGGAAGGGCATCTAGCTGAAAAAATCCTGCCAAATCATTCACAGAAGTCTGGTGCAGGTTTCTGCCTTGCCGGCTCTTGCCAAACCATCCCACCCATGCCAGCATGGCAAGTGGTTGCTAAATGATGATGATGATGATTACAAATATATATTTATTGAACAGTATATATATATATATATA
>NW_026424235.1:0-907 GCF_001194135.2 Octopus bimaculoides
CTGAGAGAGCATCAGTCATTGTGTCTGGGACAGTTCAAGGCAAAGTAAATAATGAGACAGTGTGAGGTAGTGTCAATGCGACAGTGTGTGGGTGAGTGTATCTGAGAGAGCATCAGTCATTGTGTCTGGGACAGTTCAAGGCAAAGTAAATGAGACAGTGTGAGGTAGTGTACATGAGACAGTGTGAGGTAGTGTCAATGAGACAGTGTGAGGTAGTGTATATGAGACAGGGTGTGGCAGAGTGGGAGAGTGTATCTGAGCGAGTGAGAGGCATTGCATCTGGGACAGTTACTCTCATTACTCTTTTTACTCTTTTACTTGTTTCAGTCATTTAACTGTGTCCATGCAGGATCACCGCCTTTAGTCGAGCAAATCAACCCGAAGACTTATTCTTGGTTAGCCTATTACTTATTCTATCGGTCTCTTTTGCCAAACCGCTAAGTTACATGGATGTAATCCCACCAGCATCGATTGTCAAGCGAAGTTGGGTGGGGGGGACAAACACAGACATACAAACATATACACACACATACATATATATATATATATATATATATACATATATACGACGGGCTTCTTTCAGTTTTTGTCTAACGAACCCACTTACAAGACTTTGGTCGGCCTGAGGCTATAGTAGAAGATACTTGCCCAAGGTGCCACGCAGTGGGACTGAATCCAGAACCATGTGGTTGGTAAGCAAGCTACTTTCCACACAGCCACACCTGAGACGGTGTGAGTTAGTGTATATCAGACACTGCAGATAGTGGATGAGGATGGGCTGAAAAGTTCCCTATATTGCTATGAAGGAGTGATGCTACAGCTGTGAAATCTTGCACACATCAATTCCAACCTTTTTTATTAATAACTCTATTGTTTCTTCCCAAGTAAACTGAGATCTTTCTATTCA
>NW_026424235.1:917-2071 GCF_001194135.2 Octopus bimaculoides
GGGCCAGTTCAAGGCAACGTAAATGAGACAGTGTGAGGTAGTGTCAATGAGACACTGTCAGACAGTGGATGAGGGTGGGCTGAAAAGTTCACTGTATTACTATGAAGGATTGATGCTAGACCTGTGAAGTCTTACATGCATCTATTCCAACCGTTCTTATTAATAACTCTATTGTTTCTTCCCAAGTAAACTGAGATCTTTCTATTCAAAGAAAACTTCAAAGGTATCTAGTAGTGAATTGTCTTGAAAATGAATACAATTTGGCATCATGGTGTTATCAAGTCCCTGCAGAAAAGGGGTTAGCCCCCAAGGAAATTCATGCTGACATGGTTGCTACGTTAGGGGATGAGGTTTCAGCTTTACCAACAGAGCAAAAGGGAGCAGCTGAATTTAGGAGCGGAAGAGAGCGTCTTGAAGATGACCCAGAGTCTGGTCGTCCTGCGAACTGCCACCATCAAGGAAAACATTGATCGTGTTCACCACATGACGATGGATGACAGGTGATTGGCTTTAAATCAAAGAATCAATGCTATTAGCAAATCCCATGAGAGTGTTGAGAATATTCTGCACAATGAACTTGGTATGATGAAGGGTTTTGCTTCGTGAGCACCACATCTGACACCTGATCAAAAATGTGCCAAGTTGATCACATCACAGGAAAATCTGACTTTGTTTGAGGCAGATCCAGTGGGTTTCCTGGAGCATTTCTTAACCCAGGATGAGTGATGGGTTCATCACTCTGAGCTAGAGACAAAGAGAAAATCTTTAATTTAGAAACACCCCCCTTCTCACCTGCTCCCAAAAATGGCCAAGGTTGTTTCATCTGAAGGGAAGGTGATGGGTTCAAGTTTTGGGAGATGCTTTCTGTTGTGTTTATTGTCTGTCTTCAGAAGGGCCACATCGTCAATGGAGAGTAGGATACCAACTTGCTGAGGCTGTTACAAAAGGCTATCAAGATGAAATGCCCAGGAAAACTTATGAAAGGGGTCTTCTTTTGTCATGACAATGCTCCATCACACTAGTCCTCGGTTTCGATGGATGCTGTGCGTGACTGTGGCTTTGAACTGGTTGATCACCCTACCTTGTACTCCTCATTTGGCCCCATCGGACTATCATCTGTTCCCCAACATGAAAAAGAAAAAACCACTTGGCTG
>NW_026424235.1:3071-3361 GCF_001194135.2 Octopus bimaculoides
GTATATGAGACAGTGTCAGGCTATATCTGAGATAAGGTATATGGCACACAGTCAGGCAGTGTATGTGAAACAGTGTCAGGCAGTGTAAATATGAGACAATGTCAGGCAGTGTATATGAGACAGTGTCAGGCTATATCTGAGATAAGGTATATGGCACACAGTCAGGCAGTGTATGCGAGACAGTGTCAGGCAGTGTAAATATGAGACAATGTCAGGCAGTGTATATGAGACAGTGTCACACTATATCTGAGATAAGGTATATGGCACACAGTCAGGCAGTGTATGCGAGA
>NW_026424236.1:0-238 GCF_001194135.2 Octopus bimaculoides
TATATGCTTACATATACGTAGATATGTACACATATACACACATATATACATACTTACAAACATTAGAAAAAAACTACCGAATCACAAGTAAAACAACACTTAGGAATGCTAACCTTGAAGCGAAAAAAATTATGGAGGAATATGATTTGCAAAAAAGAACTGAACCCTTAAACCCAAAACGACCCTATTTCATTTTAAAAGACCATAAGACAAACTTTTGGAATAGCCCTAAATTACG
>NW_026424237.1:0-762 GCF_001194135.2 Octopus bimaculoides
AAGAAATAAGAAACTGAAAGAAGCCCGCCGTGTATGTGTGTGTGTGTGTGGGAGGGGGGGGGGCGTGTCCACCACCACCGCATGTTGGTGTGTTTACGTCCATGCAACTTTGTAGTAGAATAAATATCAGGCTTTAAAAAAAGTACTTGCATTGATTCTTTCGACTAAAATTCCTCAAGGCGGTGCCCCAGCATGGCCGCAGTCTCAAGACAGAATCAAGTTAAAAAGATAAAAGAGAAAAGACGAAAGATGTGAAAAGCTATGTTGATGAAGGTCTTTAACAGATGAACTCCGGAGAAGCAATCCCATGTCGCAGTGGCGCACAGTTCTGGGTGCTCTCTTATCTAAATTAGAAACAGCTGTAAGCTAATGAAAGTGATTACGTAAATCCTGTTCTTTTGTCATTCATTTATTAATATTGGCTTCAAATTTTGACACAAGGGTAGTAATTTCGAAGGAGGTAACATGTCGATTACATCGACCCCAGTACTCAACTGGTACTTATTTTATTGGCCTCAAAAGGATGAAAGGTAAAGTATATCTCAGTGGAATTTGAACTCAAAACGTCAAGACGATAGAAATTCTGTTAAGCTCTATGCCCGGCGTGCTAACGATTCTGCCATCGCGCCGCCTTCATTTATTAATTAAGATTACTTTCTGTACTAATCCGATGGTTTACTGTAAAGTATAAGTGTATTGAGCCCCTGTGGACGCGCAATGGCCCAGTGGTTAGGGCAGCGGACTCGCTGTCATAGGATCGCG
>NW_026424238.1:0-397 GCF_001194135.2 Octopus bimaculoides
TATATATACATATAAATATATCTATACACGTTCATAGTGTCAATTATAAGAAAACATATGTATATATGTATGTGAGACATGGACCCTTTACGTGCATCATGTAAGGGTCTTAGAACGCCTCAAAGATTACATCAACTCCAGTACGCAACTGGTACTTAATTTATTGACCCCAAAAGGATGAAAAGCAAAGTCAACCTCGGCGGAATTTGAACTCAGAACGTAAAGACAGACGAAATACCGCTAAGCATTTCGCCCGGCGTGCTAACGTTTCTTATTTCTTTACTGCCCACAAGGGGCTAAACATAGAGGGTATAAACAAGGACAGACAAACGGATTAAGTCGAATAAATCGACCCCAGTGCGTAACTGGTACTTATTTAATCGACCTCGAAAAGATG
>NW_026424239.1:0-417 GCF_001194135.2 Octopus bimaculoides
ATATACATATATATATGTATATATATGCGTATGTATGTGTATATATATGCGTATGTATGTGTATATATATATTTGTGTATATATGTATGTATATGGGTGTGTATAAACATATATATATATATGTTTATACACACCCATACCTTTACATATATAACTATCTCTTCAGACAAGTAGACATTCGTCCAGGATACTCTTACATCGATGTGTAGTCTCCAAATACGAAACCTATTTTATAACTGATTTCATGTAATATGAAAGTCAATGAATTTTGCAAAATCAGGAGTATTTTATGTTCAGACTCACCGTTACATAATAGTCTTCACACACAGAACACTACCTTAACGCATGTGATGCTTATCTCTCTTTCTCTTTCTCTCGCTCTCCCACTCATCCTCTCTCTCTCTCTCTCTCTCTCTC
>NW_026424241.1:0-219 GCF_001194135.2 Octopus bimaculoides
GATGGTGCCACATAAAAAGCAGTGGTGATGGTGCCACATAAAAAGCACTGGCGATGGTGCCACATAAAAAGCACTGGTGATGGTGCCACGTAAGAAGCACTGGTGATGGTGCCACGAAAAAAAGCACTGGCGATGGTGCCACATAAAAAGCACTGGTGATGGTATCACGTAAAAAGCACTGGTGATGGTGTCGCATAAAAAGCAGTGGTGATGGTGCCA
>NW_026424242.1:0-883 GCF_001194135.2 Octopus bimaculoides
TATATATATATATATATATATATATATGTACATATATATTTATGTACATATATGTATGTATATATATAGGTATATGCACGTATTTCATTTTATTTGTACCGTTGTCTTGTATACACGCATATGCGTGTATATGTATGTGTGTGTTATAAATTATATATTATTTATTGTTTAATCGAACGCGATGCATCCATTTCCAAGTAAGTTTATCTTCGCCTGTTTTGATGCAACTCTATACTGTTTTCTTCCTCCATCCTTCTCTAATTCCCTTTTTGTCACCCTCCCCTTTACCATTTTCTATCTGTCTCTCTCTGTCACTCCCCCCTCTTTCTCTCTGTCTCTCATTGCTCACACGTGACTGTGACCATCCTTCTTTTCCTGCACGGACGTTCAAAAGAGCAGACATGTATTTCTTATCTCTCTCTCATATTTTTTCTCTTTTCCAAAAATTTTCTCCCAAGCATTCATTATTTTCCTCTCAGTCTGGTCTAATGACCCTCCATGTTTGTTTTAGTTCAGTTTCCTTGTATAAGTCACCTGTCATTTTTTTGTTCCCATATTTGACCCTCCAGAAATCCTAAATTTTATTTTAGAATTTATGGGGGCAACTGTATCTGAAAATTCGTATTGTCGTTGAATGCTCGAAATCAGGAGTAGATACACGGCCGACAACTGATGAAAGGTCCTTTCTCTGTTTACTTCAACTGTTCTCCATTTTTTCTCGTTGTTTACGTATTTAGCTCATTTGTTTATGTATTTCACGTTATTTGCACCATTGCTGACCTTCTGTACCCATATATGCATGTACATATATATATATATTATATATTATTTATTAAATATATATATGTGTGTGTGTGTATATATATATATATATATATATATA
>NW_026424243.1:0-401 GCF_001194135.2 Octopus bimaculoides
CACACACACACACACATATATATATACAAATACATAAACATACATACATACACATATATATACATACACACATGTATGTATACATATATATATCTATATACATACATGTATATATACATACACGTATATATACATACATGTATACATATACATACATACTTGTATACATACATACATCTGCATACATACATCTATATACATACATCTATATATGTATGTATACATACATATAAGTAAGTATACATATATATATGTATGTATATATACATACATGTATGTATACATGCATACATGTATGTATACATACATACATGTATACATATATGTATACATACATACATGTATAAATACATACATACATGTATAAATACATACATGTATAAATACATACATGTATAAAT
>NW_026424244.1:0-261 GCF_001194135.2 Octopus bimaculoides
ACACTCTTGGAATGGTTGGCATTAGGAAGGGCATCCAGCTGTAGAAACTCCACCAAATCAAATTGGAGCCTGGTGTAGCCATCTGGTTCACCAGTCCTCAGTCAAATCGTCCAACCCATGCTAGCATGGAAAGCGGACATTAAATGATGATGATGATGATTAACCAATGTAGTGGAAACATTTGTAGATCAATACTAAGCTGTATTTAAATCAAAACGTAAATTAAAATTCGTGAAATGCTACTTCATCATACTTCTTCTC
>NW_026424245.1:0-371 GCF_001194135.2 Octopus bimaculoides
TTGTCCCCTCTATATTTAGCTCCTTGTGGGCAATAAAGAAATAAGAAACATTAGTATGCCAGGCAAAATGCTGAGCAGTATTTCGTCTGTCTTTACATTCTGAGTTCAAATTCCACCACCAAGGCTTTGCATTTCATTCTTTCGGGGTCGATGAATTAAGTGCCAGTTCTGTACTGGGGTCGACCTAATCAACTGGCTTCCTCACCAAAAATTTCGGGCCTTGTGCCTTGAGTAGAAGAGAAAAACTTGATAGACTTTTGATAATTATTGTAGGAAATAGAAGTTATCCCTTCCTCTATTAAAAATAAACTATGGAGGTTATAAGAATATCAGAATACACACATACATACATCCATCCATCCATCCATCCA
>NW_026424246.1:0-290 GCF_001194135.2 Octopus bimaculoides
ATGTGTGTGTGTATGTATGTATGCATGTATGGATATATATATGTGTGTGTGTATGTATGCATCTATGTATGCATGCATGTATGTATGTATGTCAGTGTGTTGGTATGTGTCTGTATGTGCACATGCGTGTATACAGATAATTAGATAGACAGACAGACAAACAAACAGCTAAATAGATAGATGGACAGACAGACAGACAGACAGACAGATAGGCACTAAGACAGGCAGAGTGATAGATATATAGATAGATAGATAGATAGATAGATAGATAGTGAGAGAGAGAGAGAGAG
>NW_026424247.1:0-211 GCF_001194135.2 Octopus bimaculoides
GTATCAGCACTTTGCAGTGTCAATCATGCTTTTATATATGCATCTGTGTGTGTGTGTGTGTGTATCCCAAAAATCTATAAACAACAACAAAATCAGGCTAATTTAATAAACAACGTGGAGACCGATTATAACAAGTATAGTCAGAACATCAATATCCACAACAGTAGCAGTCGTAGTAGTAGTAGTAGTAGTAGTAGTAGTAGTAGTAGTA
>NW_026424248.1:0-1015 GCF_001194135.2 Octopus bimaculoides
ACACATAAATATACAATTTGAGTGATATACAATTCTTTGGTTTCTTAAAATTTTATTGTTTTCTACATATGTTTCTGAACGATATTCAAACTTCCTATTTGATAATTGATATAGCTTTAATTTTTTGTTACGATTCCGTGGTTTACATAAATAAAAATATAAAACCTTATTACGAGAGCAGAGGGAAATATATAAAAAAGTTACACTCACACATACACACACATATTGCAGTGAAAACACAAATATATTTCAGTTTTTGTTGATTATCTTTTATATTTTCGAATATGTCACTCGCAATTTCTTTGGAATAACCTTTTGAGAACACGATAGGAAAGGCCAAGTGGTTTATAAATTCTGTTATAAGAGTTAAAGTTGTAACTTCATGACTTCAATTCTTACATTGAACATGCAACCCAAGCACTTCTTAAGCTCGCCATTCACTTAAAACATGAAGTAATTTCAATAAAATATGTCATAACAAAAGCCAAAACCAAAGTATTTTTTCATATTTTCATGTGTCCGTCATAGTTCAACATTTATAAATGTTGAACTATGACGGACACATGAAAATATGAAAAAATACTTTGGTTTTGGCTTTTGTTATGACATATTTTATTGAAATTACTTTATTGAAATTATTTATCATTTCTTTTTCCTCTTATCCTTAATCGTTTTATGACATCTCCATTGCATCCCACAATTCCAAACCTGCTATAATAAATTTTTTCCTACACCCCCACTCCGGTCAACTTATGATCTAGGCTAGCAGACTCCTTCTCACTCGGATCACTGACCTCAGATATCCTATTACACACTTTCAAGATCTACATTCTTAACTTAAACGTCCAACATAGTTGGTCATTCTCCCATTTCACATGGGATATTCTTTTGTTTTGTAAAATTACTTCTCATCTGATTATTACAGTCTTTTATAATGATGTAATGTTCTCATTCTTCTATTAAAGGTTACGTAAGAAACAGCTGTAATGAGCTGACAATTATCCATCGTATGTTA
>NW_026424249.1:0-292 GCF_001194135.2 Octopus bimaculoides
ATGTGTGTGTGTGTGTGTGTGTGTGTGTGTGTGTGTGTGTGAATAAGAAGGAAAAAGCGTCATCTCCCTACTGACCTGAAACTAAAACCCATCATTGCTGGCCCAGCTTGTGAAACTTATCGTTTCAATATGTGAAAAGCTTCATCAGGGATGACTTAGACATGCTTAACCACCTTTCGTAGAGGAACCCTGTTAGTATCATTCTTTGTGTTGAACCTGTACACCAATATCCCACATGATTATGTCATAGAAGCAATGACCTTCTGGTTAGAAAAATACCAGAAGAGATCCC
>NW_026424250.1:0-348 GCF_001194135.2 Octopus bimaculoides
TATATATGTGTGTGTATGTATATACCATACAATCTTTTAACAATATATATACATATATATACATGTATATACACACAAACACATACATTTATATATGCATGCATGTATGTGTCACTATTCATATATGAATATGTATGTATTTATGTGTATACTCATATTCATATTATATATGTATACATTATATATTTGCATGTGTCTGTGTGCATGTGTGTGCCTGTATATATTTGAGTTCATATTTAGATATATGTAATTATATATATTGCATAAATACATGTCTATATACATGTAACATGTATGATGCACACATAAATATTTATATACATATATATACAGGTATATATATATATA
>NW_026424251.1:0-429 GCF_001194135.2 Octopus bimaculoides
ATGAGCTCCAGTTTCTGTCGATCAATTTGAGCCATTGACCTGTGGAAATTTTACCTATCCACGCTTTCGGCTATTATATCATTTGCTGGTGATCCTTCGGCCAGGTTCCATGCGTGTACAAGAAGGCGAACTTCCTCCAGTTGCCAGTTTCGGCGCATCTTCATCTTCTTGTTGGCCTCAATTTGGCGCTGTACAAAGTTTCGTCTGCTGGTATCCATGGTGCACGATATTTGAGAGAGAGAGGTTATCTTGAAGTATAGAGAAATAGTACTAGAAACAAAGAAGAGTATAAAGAGGGGAGGGAGAATACGAAGTAGAGCGAATAGAGAGTGCGTACAGAGTACGAGATAGATAGATAGAGAAAGAGAGAGAGAGGATATGATAGGAATAGAGATGTATGAGAGAGAGAGAGAGAGAAGATAACTCAAG
>NW_026424253.1:0-499 GCF_001194135.2 Octopus bimaculoides
GATAGTGGCCGAGGTGAAAGAATATATTAAAACGTAAAATGAAAACAGAATACAAAGGATTCCGCGGTACACGTGTTTCAAGCTTTATGCACAAACAATCGTTGCATCATTATATGAGTATATAATTGATAGAAAGGGTGGTTTAAAGCTATCTTCAGCCGCAAACATTTTCAGTCCCAAGATTACATCACAAAGAAAAAATCACAAAGAAAAAAGAAAAAGAGAGAGAAAAAGGAAAAGTCCACATAGTATTATGCATTGTAATGTGCTTATCCTTTAAATTGTTATATCTACCTAAAAGTTCCTTGGTATTCAAAAATATGTCCATATTGTACCACAATTCAGGGTAGAGTGAATGATATATAAATATAACTGGCGTATATGAGATAGAAGGAGAAGATTAAAAATGAAAAAGTTAGAGGTTAAAACAATATAATTTACGAAAAAAGAAAAACAATATAAAATAAGAGATAAAATACAAAAATAATAGAAGTCAAAT
>NW_026424254.1:0-362 GCF_001194135.2 Octopus bimaculoides
TTGCTGAATGAGACCCAGCATAGTTTTCGTCCAGGTAGAAGCTGCCTCACGTAGCTCTTGCAGCATTATGACTGGGTTCTGAAGCAGCTACTTGACCATTCAAATGTTGATGTGATATATCTCGACTTTGCAAAAGCCTTTGACAATGTTGATCATGGCTTGATATGTCACAAGCTGCGAAACCTTGGCATAGCTGGTAAATTAGGAGAATGGCTGCATGACTTCCTGAATGGTAGAAGTCAGACAGTTGCAGCCAATGGAGAACTATTTAGGGAAACGCCAATATTGAGCGGTGTTCCGCAAGGAACTCTCCTGGGGCCACTACTGTTCAAAGTGGCCCTTCTGGACATGCCCACGGTCAC
>NW_026424255.1:0-329 GCF_001194135.2 Octopus bimaculoides
TCATTGAGAGCAAGAATAAGACATACAAGATATAGCGTACTAGTATCTAAAAACAAAAATCAAGCGACTTGATGCGCAGTTATTCTAATCAGAGGGACCTTCAGCTGTGAAGGGGCGTCCAGAAAACTGGCAAATACGATATAATATTATTAATAATTTAGCCTTAAAAAGTGTGGAAATGTATATATTACCATGGAAAATGCCATGAAACATCACGGACGATATTTACAATTCCACAAATATGTGGTGGTTACTGCAAACAATTATCAGTTCCATGAATAACCAGGACTGCAAATACTGAACCACAAATAAGCAGGGGTACACTGTAT
>NW_026424256.1:0-226 GCF_001194135.2 Octopus bimaculoides
GATTGGAAGAGCTTGTATAGATTAAAAGAGGAAAAGTAAGAGAAATGGAAGAAAGCAAGAAACATAAGAAAGAAGCAAAAAAAAAAGGAAAAAGGAAAAAGAAGCAAATGGAATGTAATGATGGCGATGTGGCGCGGATGATGCCGGAGCTGGGGAGGTGGCGGTGTTTTTGTGGCGTTTAGAACTGAAAGTGAAAATATATATTAAAAATAAATAAATAAAAAAA
>NW_026424257.1:0-350 GCF_001194135.2 Octopus bimaculoides
CATCCCTACTCCCAGTTCCTCTGCCTCCGACGCTTGTCTAGCCGGCACCTGGTTTTCGATATCCAGTCCCGAAGCCTTGCCCACCTGTTCATGCATCGAGGATACCCACACACTCTTGTCCAACCCGCCCTTGCCCGCGATCGTCTAATCAATCGTACAACCACTATCCCTCCTGTTACCATGCTGCTGAATTCTTCCTACAATATTAACAGACACAAAGTTCACTCATACATACACATATAAACAGCCAACCGCACGCAAACACAACACTCGCAACACATACATATACACACATATGCTATTACACACTTACACACAGAGACATTGACCCACATACATACCTACACATA
>NW_026424258.1:0-335 GCF_001194135.2 Octopus bimaculoides
TAGATGAAATATTGAGTGTTCAATATAAAGGATCAAATATATAAATAAAGATTTTCATCAACAAAGTAATTGACCAATTAATGAATTTCAGCCCCATTTTGGCAAACTTTCGATAAAAGTAGCACAAATGTCAAATAAGTCAACTGATTTATCTATGAATTTGCTCCTTTCATCGAAAGATTGCCTGAATACCTATGCAGTTGCTTGACTTGCTAGCAATAGCAGCCAAATATCCTTCAAATAACATCTTACCATCTTTAAAAACAAATAGATGTAATCCTACATGATATATCTGGAGAGAAATAGAAGCATGGGCATAACTACAGGGTTTTACC
>NW_026424260.1:0-872 GCF_001194135.2 Octopus bimaculoides
ATCGACGCCAGGATTTATTCTTTGTAAGCCTAGTACTTATTCTATCGGTCCGTTTCGCCGAACCGCTAGATTACGGGGACGTAAACACACCAGCATCGGTTGTCAAACGATGTTGGGGGGACAAACACAGACACACAAACATACACATTCAGTTTCCGTCCACCAAATCCACTCACAAGGCATTGGTCGGCCCGAGGCTATAGTACAAGACACTTGCCCAAGGTGCCACGCAGTGAGACTGAACCCGGAGAAATTACCTATAGCAGGCAATTTCTACACGTTAGAAGATAAGCAAAACGACCGAAAACCACAAAAAAATAATAACTTTTACCTTGTTTTCACGGTTAGACCTATTGGTTTCGAATTCTTTTAGTAAATAAAATAATTTACTAGGCAAATTATCTTCAGTAACCAGCCGTCAAAGATTAACTTATAACTATTAGACAAATCGCGCGTGCCTCATAAACTTTGATAAACTTAGATACGTTTCGACCAAAGATTGGTCCAGGCCATGTCTAACTTAATAGCACCACCTGATAGGATTATCTAAATCCCTTTTACAGTCAAGTTTTGTCTATGGCCCATTCAAGTAGTGAGTTCTTATTGAGTGCGTTGTATCCAGGTATTGGTGGCTTGTCTGGTATTCCTTGAAGAAATCTGTCTAGACTCCGTTTAAAGCTGATAGGATCTGTTTCCTCTTTTATCTGTTTCGGAGCAATGTTGAAATTGAACAGGACAGGGCCTGTTGAGGAAAAGAAATTATGCCGCACTGTACCTATATGTTATGATTATATATATTTTTTTTAAAATCCACTACATGCTAGACCACTGGTAGTGAAATTTGTAAAGATTTGCTACCCTTTATATATATT
>NW_026424261.1:0-623 GCF_001194135.2 Octopus bimaculoides
AACAAGGGTACAAGGTTTACATTTCAATGAAATGCCCATGTACAATAGATTAGTCCGCTTAAATACAGAACTAAATTTCTAACTTGAAAAAACATGTGGCTTCATAGTTTTGAATAGTAGTTTATATCTACATGTAAACATGTTTTCATATACACCTACAGATATACATCTACAAATATGGTCTTGCATACATGTACGTATGTAAATGCGTATGTCTGTGTGTCTGTCTGTGTGTCTGTCTGAATGTTTGTATGTATGTATGTATGTTACCTGTTTATCTTACTCAGCATCTACTTGTTTGTCTGTTTGTCAGTCTGTCTGCCCGTTTCCTATATGTCGATGTATGCATTTATCTATCTATCTTTCTATCCATCTATCTATCTATCTATCTATCTATCTATCTATCTATCTATCTATCTATCTATGTGTCTATCTGTCTGTCTGTCTATATGTATGCATATATGTATGTCTCTTTCTCTCTCTCTTTATCTATACGCATGAATTTATGTATGTATCTTTGTGTGTATGTATGTATATGAATACACACATCTACACAACCACTAAAATCTCGTTTACATAAGATATTTATATTAAGAACTATGTCAAAACACAAGTAGACAAAA
>NW_026424262.1:0-299 GCF_001194135.2 Octopus bimaculoides
TATATTCATTTATATACATACATACACACTCACACACACACTCACACACACACTCACACACGCACAGAGGAACACACATTATTCCTTTAACTTTCATAACTTTTGTAAATAACTCATGTTGGATGGTTAAAGTGAAGGCCAAATTTTGAGCAGTAACACAGTGATATCTCATTCCTCCATCCAGCCATCCATTCATCCATCCATTCATCCATTCATCCATCCATCCTTGCATACAGACAGACATACATACATACAGACATACAGATAGGTAGGTAGATATGTAGGTATGTAGTTTGATA
>NW_026424263.1:0-409 GCF_001194135.2 Octopus bimaculoides
ATATACATATACATATTGATGTGGTGTTTAGGAGTGGTGCAAACAATAGTTAAAATATTTTACAAAAAGAAAAACAATCCCAAAAATTTAACTTGTTCAAATTTTTTTCATATTTTCATATACATGAAACCACGAAGTTAAAAGTCATGAAAACACCGCAGACAACCAATGTAATACAACAATGAAGCTGTATGCTTCGTGTTTTGATTTACATATGTAGGGGGAGCCATGGATGTGTGCTTTACAAGATCGCTTTAAAAGCACGAGGTTTCGTTTTTAAACCACGCGATTTCGCGTTCCCCGGGTCGACAAAAGCCTTGTGAAGGAATCTGCTAAGCACAAATTGTGTGGAAACCCGTCGTATACATACATACATACATACATACATACATACATACATTCATACATA
>NW_026424264.1:0-490 GCF_001194135.2 Octopus bimaculoides
CTGGTCGAGCGCTCTCTTGTTGAATTATTATTGTATTGAAAAGTGGATGATGATGTGGGTCATGGGTAGTAGAGGTAGTGCTAATGGTTTTGGCGGAGGTGATGGTGGTGGTGGTGGTGGTCGTTGTTGTTGATACTGTCGTCCTGGTGATGTAGGTAACAGTGGTGGAAATTGTGGTAAAAATAGCCGTGCCGATAGTGATAGTGGTGGTGGTGGTGGAAGTGGTGATGGTGGACATGGTGGTGATGGCGAAGATTGTAGTGCGGTACCTTTTGTCAATATCTTTATACGTTTGTTTTCCATGTGTCCCATAGTAACTGTCATTTACTATAAATACTTATTTCTATTAACCAGACCGGTTCAATTATATATACATATATATATATATATATATATATATATACATACACACACACACACACACACACACACATATATCTGTATATATACATACACACATATGTATGTATATGAATGAATGAACGCATAT
>NW_026424265.1:0-300 GCF_001194135.2 Octopus bimaculoides
TACATAAAACATAAATGAAAAGTGTTGCCCGTCAAATCAGAAGGATCCAACATTTCTGCAAGTATGCATGTGATATGTAAAGCTTTACAAAATATATGATAAAGACAATGTCCTCGTTAAATCTGCTATGTGACTTATCCATTATTATTAAAAACATAACAGAGAAGCAAGATAATTATGTTGAAAGATCTATGCATGCATTGAAATTAGAACACAAGGATATTTATCTTTATATTATTTACATTCGACGAATATTTGTCCTCATCATGTTTGTTGTTAACACAACGTTTCGGCTGATAT
>NW_026424266.1:0-403 GCF_001194135.2 Octopus bimaculoides
AGCACAACAACACGCGCACACAGAATTTAAACACACACACAGAAACAAACTTTGTTGGGTGGACGTTACTACACAGTAGTTCTTACATACATACATACATACATACATACATACATACATACATACATACATATATATAGGCGTAGGAGTGGCTGTGTGGTAAGTAGCTTGCTTACCAACAACAGCCTTGTGAGTGGATTTGGTAGACAGAAACTGAGAGAAGCCTTTCGTATATATGTATGTATATATGTATGTGTGTGTATGTATTTGTGTCTGTCCCCTAACATTGCTTGACAACCGATGCTGGTGTGTTTACGTCCCCGTAAACGAGCGGTTCGGCAAAAGAGTACGATAGAATAAGTCCTGGGCTCGATTTGCTCGACTAAAGGCGGTGCTCCAGCAT
>NW_026424267.1:0-399 GCF_001194135.2 Octopus bimaculoides
ATATATATATATATATATATATATACATATACATACATACAGGCGTATATCTTACTTCACACTCCTTTATAACCTAACTTTAGATCAATATAATAGAGGGGTCAGAAACCGTGTCAAATGAACGCGGAATTGTTTTTACCTTCCTCTGCAGACATAAAAAGGTAAAAAGTGGAACTTTCCGCCTGGCTGAAGGAACATTCTGGTAAGTTTGTGCTAAATTACCAGCACGACACAAGTCTACCGATTGAAAACTTCAATGGACTGCAGTTATAAATAAACGCATTGTGTGCATTTATATAGAGTCGTATATAGAGATATATTGAAAGTGAGACGGAGAGGTAGAGAGAGACAGAGAGAGAAAGAAAGAAAGGGAAACTCTGTATGCGTTTGGGTGTTCGG
>NW_026424268.1:0-205 GCF_001194135.2 Octopus bimaculoides
ACAGGTATTTGTCTGTCTCCAGGAATTTAGAACAAATGTCCATTTCCTTTCGTTAAAATTAAGCGATGTCGACTGACAGAGAATTATGACAATATATATATATTTACATTTATTTACATATATAGATATAAACATATACATACATATAAATAAACATATATATATACATATACATATATACATGTATATATATACATATACATAT
>NW_026424269.1:0-566 GCF_001194135.2 Octopus bimaculoides
ATATATAAAGAGACAAAACATGGACAAGTTCGTTTATATGGCGTGATAACTTTTATTTCATTTTAAAAGCATGTTACGGAAACGTAACCATAAAAATATTTCTTGAAGAAAAAATATTTTTAGACATATCTTTACAGCTGTATCAAAAATTCAGTCATTGGTTAATATCATAATGCATATTACACAAATGCGTAATATTAGAAAACAAACTAGCATGAGCCAGTTTGAAATCAGTGTAAGGCCGAATGCAAAACATTGTCAAATTTCGGTGCCTAGTTTAGACACTAGCATGTATAAACGACATTATATTATAAGCAATAATCATCCAAATGGCAATTGCTAGGTTCTCTGAAATTACAGTTATGCATATATCATGTCAAATTACCATTTGCGTTGCTGTTTTTAATGTCAATATATCCATTCCACTCCATATTATGAAGAATATTACCAATACTATCAATGAAATTATTATTATCATGTTAATATTAACACGAATATGACAACCTTTAATCTCTTTATTGTTAAGACTAATAAATGAAATTATTATTATTATTATTATTATTATT
>NW_026424270.1:0-269 GCF_001194135.2 Octopus bimaculoides
CATATACATACATATATATATGCACACACATATATTCACATAACACACATGCCAACACACATACACACTTACACGCACATATATATAAATATACGCATATACGTCAATGTATATAAATGTATATGCATCTATCTATCTATCTTTCTATCTATCAATCTATCTATCTATCTATACGTATGTGTATGTGTGTGTGTGTAACTTAAACTTATGCATACATGAATATATGTATATATATTTGTGTGTTGTTTGTGCATGCATGTGTGTATGTG
>NW_026424271.1:0-538 GCF_001194135.2 Octopus bimaculoides
TACTACTACTACTACTACTACTACTACAAAAAATAATAATAATAAAAATCCTTTCCACTGAAAGCACAAGGCCTCAAATTTGGGGGAAGGGATTAAGTCGATTATATCGACACCATTATGCAACTGGTACTTAATCTATCAACCCCCGAAAGGATGAAAGGCAATGTCGACCTCGGCGGAATTTGAACTCAGAACGTAAAGACAGACGAAATACCACTAAGCATTGCGCCCAGGGTGCTAACGATTCTGCCAGCTCGCCTAATAATAATAATAATAATAATAATAATAATAATAATAATAATAATAATAATGATAATAATAATAATAATAATAATAATACAGAAAATTGCCCTACTGGGCACTGCACACATCCTACGCAAAACACTTTCAATACAGTAACCATAAGAGCATCACAGCAAACCACAGCACATACCCAAGGCACAGAGAGCTGCGCTCGGTAGTGCATTGAAAGCACGTTATAAAAATAAATCTACTGAACAATGATAATAATAATAATAATAATAATAATAATAATAAT
>NW_026424272.1:0-417 GCF_001194135.2 Octopus bimaculoides
TATATATACACACACACACACACACACACACACACACACACACATGTATGCATCCTTGCTACAGTTAATAAATATGGCAAACAAAGGAGATTTACCATCTTCATACAAATGAGAATTGAAACTGAACACAGGAAGCCAAAAATCTAAAACAAGGCGAAAGGTTTAGTAGAGTGACGAGGGAGGTATGTGTTGCGTAAAATTAGATATTGCTATAAGATAAATTAAATTGGAGGTCAAATAATTTAATTAAGTTCCAATGTGAATAAATTAATTAGAAAAGTAAGTTTATAATTCATATTTATTAATAGGATTCTGGTTTATTGATTCAGTTTAATATAATTTATGTTTATTATTCTTATCGTTGTTGTTGTTATTAATCATTGTATATATATATCTGTGCGCGTGTATGTGTGTGTG
>NW_026424273.1:0-293 GCF_001194135.2 Octopus bimaculoides
CAAAGTGTTTCGTTAATGAAAAGTGTGGCCCCCGTTTTAAAAAAGATCCGCTATGTCTTAATCAGCCAAAGGAGTAATACACGCCCGTGGACAAATCCTAAAATATATGTTCCGCTTTATGCATATATGGGTTTATGCACGCGCTGTGTGTGTGTGTGGTGTTCCTTTATTCATTTACTTGTTTCAGTCATTTGACTGCAGCCAAGCTGGAGCACCGCCTTAAGTGGTTTTCAGTCGAACAAATTGACCCCAGGACTCATTCTTTGTAAGCCTAGTACTTATTCAATCAGTTT
>NW_026424274.1:0-290 GCF_001194135.2 Octopus bimaculoides
TACATGCAAACTCATCATTATACATATGCATATATATACGTATACACACACATGTATATGAATATATAATTATATAAATTATGCATACAACAATATATCCTTACGTATATACTAACGCACAATGACAACATACATTTACACACACACACAAACACACATACTCATATATGCATATATAAATATGTAAATAATAATAAGTATATACAGGTACACACACACACACAGACACACACATATATCTATACATGCATACATTATTAATAATATATATATATATATATGTATATATA
>NW_026424275.1:0-306 GCF_001194135.2 Octopus bimaculoides
TGCGGTATCCATCGACTTGCAGACAATGTATTCCGTTGAATTAATTAATTTATTTTGTAACTAAAACGACAAAAACCACAATATACAGATGCTTATGACATACCATGTCATCAAGGTTACAAATATAAAGTACATTAGCAATTTGAGAATATACAGAAACTTACAGCTGTTTCGGCCTAGCGTTGGCATGCCCCATTCTATCCCTATAGCTCCTGCGCGCCGGAGTAATTAGCAGATGAAATGCTGAAATCGGGGCACATGCATGATTCGCTAGGCCTCTTCAGAGATTCACAAAAATTCAACACA
>NW_026424276.1:0-193 GCF_001194135.2 Octopus bimaculoides
CATAACGGTTGACAAAACCTCTTCGATAACTGGGCAAAATAATGTTTCTCCAATTGTGTGAGACTTCCGAGACTTACCAATAAGCAATACAATGTTGTACGATGCAATCACCCCGTCAGTCTCTTGTTTACTAGTTTCCTGGAGTAGTGTGTTGAATGTTTGTATTTGCTTTTTGAAAGAGGAACTCAGTTGC
>NW_026424276.1:252-471 GCF_001194135.2 Octopus bimaculoides
TTGCATCAAAGTGATACTTCAAGTGTGAAGGTTTCATTGCTTTGTTGGTCAATGTTTGATGGCAAAGAAGGAACATTGGTAACTGACATTTCTGAAGAGAGGGAATAAATCCAAACGATAAATAATCACTACTGTACTGTTGACAAATTTTCAGTAAAGTGAAAATGTAAAAACAAATTTCTACAGATGGTGTCAGAAAGGCAGTATGGTATTCCCAAA
>NW_026424277.1:265-409 GCF_001194135.2 Octopus bimaculoides
TATATATATATATATGAATATAAATATAGAAAGGACCAGGCACCACCTGCCCCAAAATATTGTTTTATTTAATATATTCCCCTCTCAGATTCACACACATTGCACCAGTCATATACATGCATACATATACATATACACATACGC
>NW_026424278.1:0-242 GCF_001194135.2 Octopus bimaculoides
GACACCAACAACAACATCGTCAAATACAACAGAAATAAACAACATCAACAGCCAATACCGTTTCACAAGTGAAAAATGACAAAAACGTAAAAATACGTAAAAAGAAACATAAAAAAAAACTACGTTAAACGAAACTCACATCACACAAGATCTTATTGAACGTTAACAGAAAAACAAAAAACGAGGAGAGAAAGAGAGAGAGAGGGAGAGAGAGAGAGAGGGAGAGAGAGAGAGAAGGAGAG
>NW_026424279.1:0-219 GCF_001194135.2 Octopus bimaculoides
GTTTGTAGTGGATGGAGGTGCTAAGGGCGGAGTGAAGGATGCTGACCGAATTGTCGAGAAAGGGGACAGAGGTGTCAGAGATAGTACAGGAGAGGTGGAGGGCAGGATGGAAAGATTGAACGAAAGAGAGGGACGAGTCAAATATATATATATATATATATATATATAATTATAAATATAATTATAAATATATAGGGATTGACAGTAACCTGCTTCTCC
>NW_026424280.1:0-257 GCF_001194135.2 Octopus bimaculoides
ACATGTATGTAGGTAAATGGATATGAATTTAAACAGATAGACATACAGACAGATAGGTACATAAGTAATATGAACAGACAAGCACACATGCACAGATACATATACAAATGAAGAGTGAAAAACGTGACCATATACACACACACTTCACTTCACTTCATTTCACACAAGGACACATATGGAAATACACATCCATGCATACAGACACAGTACATAATCACAAAAGCCATACAAACACACACACATGCAAACACACATGC
>NW_026424281.1:0-532 GCF_001194135.2 Octopus bimaculoides
AAACTGTTGTGTGGTTTTCGTCACAGAAAAGTAATGCAACAGAACAAGTAGAAAGGGCAAAAACAAGTTAATATATGCACACTCACAACACCTCTCAAATAATAAATGTAAATGAATTAATATTGAAATTTTTTTATTTTGTCAAGAAGTGGCTGAATATTAGATTAGATCTTTTAATACATGAAATTCTATCTATATCTTGCCAATATTTGAATGGTAATGTCATGATACTACTCAATATATTGTGGGGTGAAACATCTAAATATAGTGGAAACAGCTCAATTTGTATGTTCAAATATCTAAATAATTATCATTATGTGACTCCATACTTTGAGATCTCAACACTTCATGTTGCATAAAAATATCTTCAATACAGTTAGATGTCTCATAGTCATACACCATCATCATCATCATCATCATCATCTTCATCATCTTCATCATCATTATCATCAACTTTGTCATCATTGTCAATGCCATCATCATTGTCATCATCATCATCATTGTTGTCATCATTGCCGTCATTATCATCATC
>NW_026424281.1:683-787 GCF_001194135.2 Octopus bimaculoides
ATCATCATCCTCACCACTGTCATCATCATCGTTAACGTCATCATCATCATCATCATCCTCACTACCATCACAACCACCACCACCACCACCATCATCATCATCAT
>NW_026424282.1:0-437 GCF_001194135.2 Octopus bimaculoides
CCAGCGTGGGGCTGAAGAAAAGTGGGATGATAATGTGGGGATAAAATAGGGTGATAGGTTTAAAAAAAAAGAAAAAAGTTAATTAGGTTTAAGTTTTATTTATGAAGTGCAATTGTTTTGAATTTGCAGCAGAAAGTGGTCTCTATTTGTGTTGGGGAGGGTGAGTTGTGTGGAGAGATGGCGCTAGGTATGTGGCCCGGGTGCCAAGGGGACGCAGCCTGAGATAGTTTTGGAAGTACTGAGTAATATGTATGTATGTATGTATGTACGTATGATATAATATATGACATGACATATAATATAATATATGAGTATGTGTGTGTGTGTGTGTGTGTGCGTGCGCGAGCGCGTGTGTGTATAAATATTTATATCTATCCATCTATATTTCACACACACACACACACACACACACACACACATACACACTCACTCACACA
>NW_026424283.1:0-230 GCF_001194135.2 Octopus bimaculoides
TAGATAGATAGATAGATAGATAGATAGATAGATATACGTATATATGTATAGAAAGATATATACACATGGATATATCGAAATATATGTAGATATACAGATATAGATATATAGCTATAGAGAGATAGATTCATAGATGTGTAAGTAGATGTATGTGTGTGGCTGTGTATGTATATTTATATGAAGCACGCGAGAGTCATTGAGATAAAAGAGATAGAACAAGGAACAGAGAA
>NW_026424284.1:0-234 GCF_001194135.2 Octopus bimaculoides
GTGTGTGTGTGTGTGTGTGTGTGTGTGTGCTTGATAAGTGACAACACACAAAACTCTCGGACCTTGAGTCACTCTGTTACTTCTGCTAAATATTAGTTAAAATGTATATATATATACTCATATTCTAAGTTCTATTTTCCCTGTTTGCATCAACATACCCATGTATGTATGTATGTATGTATACATATATATATATGTGTGTGTGTGTGAGTATATATATGTGTGTGTGTGTGT
>NW_026424285.1:0-241 GCF_001194135.2 Octopus bimaculoides
AAGGCGGTGCTCCAGCATGGCCGCAGTCAAAATGATTGAAACAAGTAAAAAGAGTAAAAGAGTAAAAAGCAAGTAAGTCTACGTGTATAAATATGTGTCGTTAGAACGCACATGATTGAGAGTGTGCATGAGTATGCGGTCGTATCTGCGTGTGTGTATGTGCGTGTGAGGGTGTGGGTTAATGTGGACGTGTATATATATGTGTATATGCATATGTGTGTGCGTGCATGTATGTGCATAT
>NW_026424285.1:251-526 GCF_001194135.2 Octopus bimaculoides
AATGTGTATATGTATGTATATAAGTGTTTGTGTGTGTATGTGTGCGCGTGTGTTTAACATTGGTGACGGCATCCTCTGTAAATCAGATGTTCATATTCGTATGACTGTTATTTCACAAACTTAGGTGATGTACTTCTATATATTTGTACATGTGTATGCATATATAGGTGTATAGGCATTTATGTGTATAGGAATATGCATCTGAACGTGTGAGTGTGTGTGTGTTTGCTTGTGTGTGTGGTGGGGGTTGATGTGGATTGTGTGTTTGTAGCTAT
>NW_026424285.1:536-710 GCF_001194135.2 Octopus bimaculoides
TTGATGTGGATTGTGTGTTTGTAGCTATAGCTGTGTCTTTTTGCACTTCCTTAAGTATGTATGTATGTATGCATGTATGTATGTATGTATGTATAAATGTATGTGTGCGTGTATTATGTATGTATGTATGTGTGCATGTACGTGTGTATGCATGGATATATGTATATATATATA
>NW_026424286.1:0-412 GCF_001194135.2 Octopus bimaculoides
ACATACATACATACATACATACATACGTACGTACGTGGAATGTCCCACTGAAAACCTCAATAAACATCGGACAATAATGATTTGTGACAGGGAGAAGAAACTGTGTAGAGATGTGGAGGTCAGGTCCCCAGCGGCTGTTAACATAAAGCTGGAGATAGTGGAAAAGAAAATACGCCGAACTATTGAGAAATCTACAGTTACTCTATCCCGATTACAACTGCAGGTTTATTTAGGCACTGGGATATGTAATACACTGCCTCAATACCAATTTTGAGAAATCAGGCTTCTCAAAACCAGAAAGGAGTAAGCTGATTTAAAGACTACAGATCCGAGTCATCACTGGAATTATAATATTCTTTAAAAATTTCCAGAAGTATATCATTTAAGTATATATGAGCATGTCTAGACATGC
>NW_026424287.1:0-456 GCF_001194135.2 Octopus bimaculoides
GACAGACAGATATTACATTATTTGTATATATGTGTGTGTATGTGTGTGTGTGTGTGTGTGTGTGTATGAAAGAGAGTACTTTTTACATGCTTGTATGTTTTCCACACCATATACCCACACCCACAGAAACAGACACACACATACACACACACACACATGCACACACACATACACACACACACATATACACGCACACACACACATACACGCACACATACACATTATATGTGTGCCTGACACAGATTGTTTGGGAAGAGAGGGTGGGAGTCTGCCTGCCAGGATATAAAGTTTTCTAACCTCTCCGTCTGTCTCCCTCTCTCTCTCGCCCTCTCTCTACCACCTCTTTCCTTAACTCTCTCTCTCTCTCTTTCTCTCTCCTCCACTTTCTTTCTCTCACACATTTTAGTGATGGTGGTTATACTGATGGTTATGATGATAGATTTCAGGAAGAGATAG
>NW_026424288.1:0-264 GCF_001194135.2 Octopus bimaculoides
TCAGGTCATCCCATAAGCTCTGTCCGATTTTACCTTTTTTAAAATTGAATAAAATTGAATAGAATTTTAGAATGTCTAATGGAATTTAAAATGATTTTTATGCATTTGTGTACATGTAAACTAATTAAATATTATTTTACAGAATAATAGATTTAAAATTTCTTTGATTAAAACCCTTTCTAACATGGAAGTAGCCAAAGAGCATTTAAGGCACCTGCAGCCGAAGCGACTCGAAACATGCACTCAGTTTATGAGAAAGAATGC
>NW_026424289.1:0-475 GCF_001194135.2 Octopus bimaculoides
CTCTCACCACGCCATTTTAAGCAACAAAAACAAAAACAACTACAGCAATAACAACAATAACAAGTGCAGTAGCAGCGGCTGCGACTACAACAACAACAACAACAACAACAATAACAACAACAATAAATACATCGAAATTGCCCTAAACAATGACGTTCGTAGGATTTATCGGCAATCTTTTTCTGTGCCTAATATATTTGTATATACGTCGTTAAATGCACACGCACGCACGCACGCGCACAAACACACACACACACACACACACACACACACACACGTACACACAAACATACTTAAATGCTCATATACATATATACTCATATACCGGTCGATAAGCATACATATATGATTGTTTATCTATGTACATATATATATATATATACATGCATGCATTCCTACATACATGCATATACACGCATGCATACGTATACATGTGTTCATATACGTTTATGTGGGGATATATATATATATATAT
>NW_026424290.1:0-583 GCF_001194135.2 Octopus bimaculoides
TGTGTGTGTGTGTGTGAGTGTGTATGTATGTATAAATACATCACTGCCTCAGGCTATCTACATAGAGACAGATTTCTTTGACAGCATCCTTCTGAAGATGTCTTGTGCCCGAAATGTGATAGAAGCTTCCCTCATTTCTCATATCAATTCTTATTACAGTTATGTGTGTGTGTGTGAGTGTTTGAATGTGTGTTTGAGTGTGAGTGTATGCGCGTCTGTGTCCTTGCGTGCCTGTGTCTGTGAGGTGTCTTTGTCTAAGTGACATTCCCCAACTCCACTTCACAACCGCTTTTGGTTTGTTTACGTACTGTAACTTAGCGATTCGGCAAAAGTTGTCACAATTTAAAAATAGGAAGTACTGCGTTTCATGTGTTTCAATAAACGTTTCAAGGCGGTGCCCCAGTATGGCTGCAGTCCAAAACTGAAACAAGTAAAGAATAAATCACAAATGATATATATACACATAAATACATATATATGAGCTACATATATGCAAATATTAGTATGTATGAAAATAAATATCTTTTCTGCAGATGTGTAGAAAATACACACTCTCCTATGCGTACTTCTAAATTCTGTTTAT
>NW_026424291.1:0-680 GCF_001194135.2 Octopus bimaculoides
ATAAATGCCTAAATACATATATGTGTGTATGTAGGTATGTAATACCTACACTGTGTGAGTGTGAATATGTTAATATATCTGCATATATATATGTATGTGCGTGTGTGTATACACACACACACACACACACACACACACACACACAATACACTTTCTTTTTGTGAACGTCACATATTGTATATGAAAAAAGATATTTCAGGAACAAAAGACATTAACCTCAACAACAACAACAACAACAACAACAACAACAACAACAACAACAGCAGCAGCACCAAAAACAGAAACAACAGCAAGACACTCAGTAATATGGAATTGAAAACGCGAAAGTAAAATCAGAAGACAAGAGAAGAGACAATGGAATGTAAGAAATATGGTAAGAAGCGAAAGAGAAGCAGTAAGTCTTTCAAATATGGAGCAGCGCTATAGAGGAATATATATTCTGGCATTCTGACATTCACCAATGCGTTTGTATGGAATTGCGTATACTTGAGTATATGTTTGTATATCTGTATGTTTCTGCTTGTGTCTGTACGTTTGTATGTGAGTGTTTGAGCGTACGAGTGCGTGTGCCATGCGTAGTATGTGCGGAGTGTGTGACCGTGCGTGAGTGTGTGTGTGGGTGCGTGTGGAGATGTATATGTGTATATATATGTATAAGAATATCTCTCTCTCTCTCTCTC
>NW_026424292.1:0-275 GCF_001194135.2 Octopus bimaculoides
GTATGCACATGGTGGCACGTGACCTAGTGGTTAAGGTGTTGCACTTATGATCGTAAGAAGTAGTTTCGACTCTTTGACGGGGTGACACGTTTCGCTCTTGGGCAAAATGTTCGTCAAGTCCACTCACTTGGCCACATTCAGTAATCCTGCGATGGACCAACGTTCCGAGCAGAAGGTAATGTAAATATGCATACACGACAGATGATCCGGAAAGCCCATTTTCTGATCATATAGCTCGGGAAAGTTATATATATATATATATATATATATATATA
>NW_026424293.1:0-395 GCF_001194135.2 Octopus bimaculoides
AAAGCCCAAGGAAAACAGTGATAGAAGAGGTAAAAATTATGACACTGCACTGCATGAAGGAGAATACAAAAGAAAAAACACACACACACACACACACACAATAAGTGAGAGCTTGTTATGTTGGAGAAGACCATCTGGTACATGCAAACATGAAGAAGTGGATATAATAATGAAAAAGACGATGATGATGATAATATATTTTCAACATAGACAGAATTCTAAAATGATATATAAGACTGGAATAAGTTTTGCATACCAGGACATTGTGTAAACTTTTTAGAAGTGCAGCAACACTCAGTAAACTTTTGTGGACTTGGGTTTGAAATGATATTTTGGTTATCAGAAGATGAACCTGAAATGGATTAAAAAAAAAAAGAGAGAAAAAAATTGTAAAT
>NW_026424294.1:0-11404 GCF_001194135.2 Octopus bimaculoides
ATATATATATATATATATATATGTATATATATATATTCTACTCTAGGCACAAAGCCCAAAATTTAGTGGGAAGGGAGACTGTAGGTTAGATCTACTCTAGTACACAACTTAATTTATCGACCCTGAAATGATGTAAGGGAAAGTTGACCTCGGTGGAATTTGAACTGAGAACGTAAAGACAGACGAAATAGCGCTACGCTTTTCGTCCGGCATGCTAACGATTTTGCCAGCTCGACGCCTTCTTTATATATCTATCGTAATGTGTTAGTGTCTCTAGTGACAGTCTATTTATAGTCACGACTCCCCAGGTTCAAACTTACTCTGTAGAATCATTTTTACAATCTGGAAACTGAACGTTAGAGCTGTTGTATTTAAAATTCTACAATACTTCATTTTTTTTCTATTTACAAGGCCAAGCCACAAAACTGCTCAACGTAGATTGTGACTTCAAAAGTACCAGAGAGTTATTTATTCATAAGGGCCCTAGAATTCATAGCCTGACGGAAAGTCTCCACAAACTCATACACCATAATGTTTCAAGACCTTTCAAATTTCCTCTTTGTTAATTGTGTCAAATGTTTTCTTAATATCAATGAAAACAGCTTATATTGCCGTTTTCTGTTCAATGAATTTCTCTTGTATCAAACTTCGATGAGTTTTACTACCACCAGCTCTAAAACCACATAGTCTTTCAGGTGGTGGTATTGGGTCGGGGGTCCAGAGTACATTCATATACACTAATATTATATCATATTATATTATAATGATATATTATATTATATTACATATATATGTGTGTGTTTATATATGTATATGTGTATGTATACGAAAGATTGCTGAAAGGTTTCTGGCTTTAAGGTTATCGCGAAAGGCAAGGTTCAGGCACAAAATTTCGAGTTCTTTTACAGGATTTACAAAAAATGAAGGACCACTGCAATAAGTTCAAAAATGAAAATTTTGACCTCAAAGACGCACGTTGTTCTGGCCGTCCAGTTGAGTTTGAGGAAGAGCGATTAAACCGACTTTTGCACGAAAATTCTCGTCAAACGATATGGGAACTGGCAGAAAAAATTTAATGTTCCCACACTGCTATAGAGAAGCATCTTCACTCGATGGTAAAGGTTCAGAAGTATCGAGCATGTGTTCCGCATGCTTCAAGTGACAACAAAAATCAACGAGCCACAATCTCCGTTGGTTTGCTTGCTCGTCACCTCTCATGGACACAAGCAACGATTTCTTTACCGAATCGTTACTGGCGACGAAAAATGGAGCCTGTACATCAATATGAAGCAGCGTAAGGAATGGCTTAGCCCCGGTAAACAAGCGACACTGCGCGTGAAACAAGATCTTCTTCCGCGTAAAAGGATGTCGTGCGTATTGTGGGACAGGGAAGGGATTATCCATTACGAATTGCTTGAACGGAACAAAACGGTCAACGCTGAACTCTATGTTCAACACATGTAACGGCTTAACACGACTATTTAAGAGAAAAAAAACATAATCAGCAACATTGAGTTCTTCAGCTGCACAACAACGTCCGCCCACATATTGCCAATATAACCAAGGGAGCCATTCAAACGCATGGTTAGGAAGTGGTGCCACACCCGCCGTTCTCTCCTGATTTGGCACCAACGGATTTCCACCTCTTTCGATCTCTTTCAAATGTTCTGCACGGAGTTTCGTTCAATATTGATGCAGAATTCAGAGCTTGATTGGATTAATTTTTCGAGTCGAAATCGGGTGATTTCTACCAACAAGGTATTGAAAATTTTGTTGAACGTTGGGAAGAAGTTGCAAACAACAAGGGTGAATACATTATTGATTCATTAGTTGTTGAAAATTTTAAAAAAGGGCAGGAACTTAATTGCCAACCTAATATATAGTAGTTAAAATTTTGAGTGTATTGTTTTTAGTGCATTACTGAATAGTGAACACACACACATACCAAACACTCAAATGTATATGCATATGTTTACCAGATACACGGGAAATCATAAATTAGCAAATCTGCCACGATGATGCTTGTTAATTTGATAATCAACTCGACAACCGCAAAATATTAGGTAAATCTAAGTTGATTTTCTTTATACGTTATATTCTATACATTCAAAACACACCGAGTTGAAGTTGACAACATGAGTAACACGAAGTTCTCGAAACAGCTTTTCCTTCTACCGAACTGTACCGAAAATACTTTGGTAAAGCAGGACCTCTGGTGGAAACACGAGTGCAAATTGCCTCACGATTCATTTGAAACTACTTGTTAGGTGAACTTCCGTCGCCCCTATAAAACACACACACACACACATTTTTAGCACCATTGTAAATGAAAAGTTGTAAGCTACATTCTTAAAAGTTTTTTACAGAGTGAGTATTTATAAAACGCATTAAAACCATTTTGAATTTATCATTACCATTATTTTGTATTATACACGAATTTAAATCCGTTTCATATGAATATATAATATGACTTAAACTTGCTATATATATATATATATATATATGCTACTTTACATATTTCATAGTTTAATTGTTTTTGTTTTAGTGTTTAAGTTGAAAGCGTTCCAATGTGGTGTCACATCGTGTTTGTTTGATTTTATATATAAATGGAACTGTATTATGTTCGCCTCCACATTTTCAAATTTCTGGTGACAAAAAAATACACATAACAGCATAGAATTAAGTGAAGAGAGGGACACATCTGTGGAAGTATTTGACGTAATATATTAACATCTAAACAACCAGAAAATGCTAAGTAAGACACATATTGTTAAACATATCTGTCATATCGGTAAAGCTGTGTGTATTTGATTTAACCAAATAAAATTTTAAAATATTCAAATTCAGCTTAAACTGGCTGTAAGTCATTTCTGTGAAAATATATTAGCAATTTTTATCTTTAAAAAATAAGTTTCATAATAACTATGAAAATTTTAAAATTGCATGTTGCAAATCTCAGTTGTTTTGCCAGATGCAAACGTGAATGATTCAATGAATACACGCATGCACACATGCACACACTCGCACACACGTACACACATGCACACACACTCCCACACAGATGTATATGTATAAGCGTGTATGTGTTTGCGCGTCTATATGTGGGTGTGTGTAACTATTTGATAAATTATATACACATATATGCGCATTTATATATTACCACAGATATATACCATAACCACCCGGACACACATCAATACGTGAATCTTCAGTCGTGCCATTCCCCACATACAATATATGAATGTAATAGACTTGTAACTATTCGGTGGTGCAGAAGTATTTATGACTTCTCTTTTTAGCGATATAGGTACTCATGTAGTACCCTTGTCTATATATGTACATATCTAAATATGTATTGATATAGATATATACATACACGCACAAACACACACACACACACACACACACACACACACACACACACACACACACACACACACACCTTCTAATTCATACACACGGAAACAAACGCCTACACCACCAACATGTGTATTTCCAGGAAAACAACTAAATAAGCGTCTGTTGTGTACTATATGCTTTCATTACATATGGGATATGGTATATTCATATTACAGCTTATCATTTCTCTAACACAAGTATTGTAAAGTAATATCAATTTAGTTATGTTTTAACATTGTTGCCATTTTATATATTTACGATATAATGTACTGTTAAAAGTTATTTAGTTATTATTTGAGATTTATGTAATGCCATCCGGCCACATGAAGCATAATCAGCAAATAATATGTAGCTACTGTGTAATTTTGTCTAAAACTTACCATACAGAAATACATCACACAGAGGACCTCGCTTACGGAACTTTTGTGATGGTTTTTGTTTTGAACAAAAATAGGGAACAAACAGAAAATATTACGAAATTGAAGATATGCGCCTTTCCAAACAAGAGTGTAATTTAAAGGGATATTGTATATATTCAAGAATGTAATTCATTTCTAAGCGATCCAACAAAACGTATAAAAGCAACTATAATACTCAAACTAACGTAGTCAAGGACAATGTTATTACTAACTCTGAAAAATAACAAGATAAGCTGAGCTAACGGGAGTGTTATAAATTTAAATGCATAGGTTTGAGTCATAACATTACTAACAGATAAATTTGTTGCTCTAAATAAAGCTTGCATTTTTATAAACCTGGAAGGCGATGAGTTGGCAGAATCATTTAGGGTTGGATACTCGAAACTCAACTCCAGATTTCACGTCCGGCTGTGAAGTCAATTTTGCCTTTAAGTTTTCACGTATCGATGAAAGAAAGTACCTGTGGAGTATATATGTCACAAACATTGGCAAACTCCCCCATATAAAAATGCTGATTTTGGAACCATTTCCGAAATAATTACTATGTAGGAGCATATTCTTAAATTTGTATCCTCACATCTAGATTAATAAGCGAAACTAAAGCAGATGGAATTCAAATTAGAAGTGCATGTCTGAAAATTACAATCTCTAAACTATTACAGGTTAATGCTTTGGAATGTTGTTGCTTCTCAATGTTAAATTGATTTCGAAACAATCATTATGAGACGAGTATAATTTGAACCTAATTGACATAATTTGTTGTTACCCATTCAGAATATAACTGTTTGTTTAAATGCTTCTTCAATTTGTTAATTGTTATTCCAACTGTAGCAATATAATTACAAACAAATAAGAATTAATGTAGACCAGAAAATCTACTCTCTTAATAAAAGCAAAGAACGAATTTAAAGCGCAATACGGAGAATTTTGGCATAAACATAGGATTTTAATTAAAACATAGGCGTATTAACAGAAATCTGAAATGTTATTGGTTTCCATTCTTTAAAACTTAACTGTAGTGCGTTAAACTCAATAACTGAAGTTATGAAAATGGCGGTCTGTAAATCTCAATGTTTTTCTTGTCCAGAAAGCAGATGAGTTCAAAAATATGTTATCATATTTTCCAGCAGTATTAATAGAAAATTTGAAACAAAAAGGATCCCCATAATAAAAAACATATTGTTTCGTCGCCATTTTAATTGTAATCATTTAAATTTCCTTACTTATATTTTGCTGACGGCTCCGATGCAAAATCTCTGATGCGGGCTACATTCATTTAGGGAATGTTTATTGAACTATAGATAACAAATGAAGATAATAATGGTTTCAAATTTTGGCACAAAGCAACCTATTTTAGATAGTGGTGGTACTTCGATTACATTGAACCCAACATTCAATTGGTATTTATTTTTTCGATCTCGAATGGACGGAAGGCAAAGTCGACTTCAGCGGAATTTGAACTAAGAAAATCAAGATGGAGGAAATACCGTTAAGCATTTTGTACAGAATATTAAAAATACTACCTGCTCACCGCCTTATAAACGAAGATAATAATAAAACAAAATCGCAGACAATGTTTCTTTATTTAAGGTGAAATTTATGTCTTAACGGATGCAACAGTTAATGTGATGATTTATGCTGTTTATTACACGAAAGATATTTTCTCACTCTAGATAATAGGTTGGATGATGACCGTCAGATGGTGACAACCACCAATTTGTATTCTTAACTTGCTTTCCATATACTTTTGCTTTCTGAAAATAGCTGCTCATGCGTAAATAAATTTTGTCGTAAAAATATGTTATATATTTTATATAAATGTCTTCCGATGTTTTTTAAAAAATATAAAATTTGTTAATCGGTAAGTTATTAAAATTTTGATTGCCCATATAAATTTGATAAGGAAATTAATTTATAAAAACAAAATAAATAAAAAATAATACCTTTAAAATATAGTTTTACAAAATTTTCTGTATAATTGAAATGTATGTCACTTATTTAGAGCAGACAACACATTTTTATTGACAGTTTTTTTAGAGTGGCTGTCATACGCATCAAGCAGCTGCCTTAAGAAAGTTAGTCAGGTAAATCTACAGGGTATCCACAAAGTCTGGGTACATGGAGTAAATAAAATCATAACATAAACAGTTAAACATAAGAAATAAAATTTTCTTAAAGTATGTGTTAATTGCCATGTACCCAGACTTTGTGGACACCCTGTTGAATTGTTTTGAATTCTGTGGAGTGATCTAATACTCTATAAAATATAAGTATATTCATTAAATTTTGCAGGTAATCAGTTAATATTTTAATACATCTGTACGGGAAATAGATATTGCACCTACATTTAATGACAATTGGCAACAACCGGCAATATTATAAGAGACTGTACGGAGTAGATACCATTACATTTGGGGGCTTGAATGCCGGAGAATTTTGGCTGGCAAACCAACTCCGCTCCTGGAGCAATAGTGTAACACCTTTGCATTAAAGTGAATGATTCATATATAAATCTAAATATAAACTATAATATAAATATAAGTATAAACTATAAGATATAAATATAAACTATATGACTCACACTTTCTACCACCCAGCGAGTGTTTCAGAAATATAACCAGAATTTAGAAAATATTGGTCGTATTTATGACGAATCCTCATTTAATCGTGTAGTGTAAGAAAACGTTAATGCAGCTAGCATTTTCACAAACATAGAAAATTAGAATAGGAAAGAAAAAAAATAATAAGATATGCACTTTAATTCGGTGTATTCAAGTTTAGCAGTCCGAACAAAGAGAGGATACTCCTGCGTTTTGTAAAATTACGTGTAACTAAATAACATAAAAGAATTGGAAAATATCCAAAAATTCATTCAGAATAAATTATTCAACACCAACCTTATCTGCTAAGAGACAATCGTACATTTATAACAACAACAAGAACAGCAACAACAGAAACAACGAACAACAGCATTAACAGTAAGAAGAAGAACAACAAAAGCAGCAGCAACAGCAACAGCAGCAACAGAATGCCCTGATATAGTACCAAACAATGGCTCTCTTGGCTTCTGATCTTAACTGAAGTGTTATCATGTACATTGTTTTGTCTTTGTATTAAAAAAATTGGCTACTGCAAATATTCTGCTCGATAGCACAGATTTGCATGTCAGTTGTTTGACCTTAACCAGTTGAAGCATGTGACTTGGTGGCTGACGATATGTGCATCTCTGATCACGAGCAGATGAAGAAGCGAACATCATAGTCATGTGTTGACAGGAATTCTTTGGGGTTGTATAATTTACCTCTGGAATCATGGGTGTTTTGTTCCTCATCCTTAAACAACCCTTATTCAGAGACCTTTTTCTGAGATGGGCTACTCGGCCTGAAGAAAATTCTAACTGGATTCCACCTGCAAGCTCAAGTGCGGTTTGTCTTGATATGAGGTCATCATGTCACGCACGTATGTTTGTGATGCATGTGACCGGTGTACTCTTATCACACGGGTTGTCATGATGGCTATAATGGGCTTCGTATATTTTACCCCAGTGTCACTTTGATTGCATGCACTGATCTCTCACTCCATAATAATAGTAACAATAATGATAATAATAATATTAATCCTTTCTACTACAGACATAAACCCTGAAATTAACGGGGTGGTATTAGTCGATTATATCAACCCAAGTGCGTAACTGGTACTTAATTTATCGACCCCGAAAGGATGAAAAGCAAATTCGACCTCACAAGAATTTGAACTCAGAAAGTGGAGACTGACGAAATGCCGGTAAACAATTCGCCCGGTGTGGTAACAACTCTACCAGAGTGCTGCCATAATAATAATAATAATAATAATAATGATAATAATAATGATGATGATAATGATAATTATGATGACGACGGCAACGAAGATGATAATGATGATGATGATGATGATCACGACGACGATGCTAATGATATTAATGAGGCTGATGATGATGATGATGATGATAACGACGATGAGGATTATGATGATGATGATTATGTTGAGAATGATGATAACGGTGATGAGGATAAGGATGATCGTGTTGATGAAGGTGATGATAACATTTTTAGTAGTAGTAGTAGTAGTAGTAGGAGCAGCAGCTGCAGTAGTAGTAGTAGTAGTAGTAGTAGCAGTAGTAGTAGTGGTAATCCTCATTACCAGAAGACGAACATTATTAACGGCCAAAAATGCAGTTGTGTTTGCCGAAAAATGTATGTCCACGAAGATAATTACCAAGAAAAATTGGATATCTAAGTTGTCGCTGTCAAATATTGAAAGGAACAGATTACATCGGTATGACAGCAAATCAATTTAAGATCAGATAGAATCATTATAAATGTACATTTAGAACATCAGAAAGAAGATTAGAAGCATTTTTGTGACACATACAAGAATTTTGAAAATGGCAACGGAACCTAAAATATCAGTTGGTATCTTTTATATAAGAGAAAACTTCATATATCAACCTATTCTTTCTGCAGTTTATGCGTATTTTAAAACACAATAACAAATCGCAGGATAAGCGTACAGATTTAATTTCTCTTTGTTCAAATAAACGAAAATACCTTCGGGGAATTTTGCCATTGAAGATTGATATAAATTATAGCATTCGGAAAACAAAACCAAAAAATTATAAAGCATGTGCGTATTGCGAAGGCGAAGCGCTGCTTGTGTTGGATTGTCACACCATATTGTGTTAAATGAAAATTCCATGCTCATTTCTTAATATCCAATAATAAATATATGTTATGTTTCAAAATGCTTTTTTCTGTGTACAAACTGACATTTCCAATATATTTTCAGTGGTCTTTTCTTTAGTTAGCATTAATAGTATATTGTTTAATATAACGGTATATGCATATATGTATGTACGTAAGAACGTGCGTGGGTATTTATGTATGTACCTATGTATGTATATATCTATCTATGTAAGTATGTATGTATATATTCTTTTATTATTTTATTTGTTTCACTCATTTAACTAGAGCAATACTAGACACCCACCTTTAAGGGCTTTAATCGTACAAATCGACCCCAGTACTTATTTTTAGCGCTGTACTTATCCTATCAGTCCATTTACCTATCTGCCAAGTAACGGGGACGTAAACCCAAACACACCCCTACACAAAAACATTCATCCTCCCTCCACGACTTCGTGTTTGATTGACACCTGTATTTAACATATGGCCTGTTAATACTCACACACACATACACACTGACAGACACTCGCGCTTACACTTTCTTCTGTTTACCCATAATTGTTGCTTCCTTTTCTCTTCTGTTTCTGTCTATTTTCCTCTTACATAAATTCGATTGACATCCTTTCGGCTGATTTCTTTCCCGACTATCTCCGATGTACTTTATTTCCCCTTTCTTGACTATATTTCGAATCTCAGAACATACCATCAGCTGTGTATTCTTCAGCAAAATAATTTTTTCTGTGAGTCCGTTTGTTACTGTCTCTGTTTTTCTCCTCCCTCTCTCTCTCTCTCTCTCTTTTCTCCCTCTTACTCTTAGAAACGTTTCTTCTTCTACACGTTCTAACACATTTACTGTTAATAGTTCCTCTATATATTATTGGTATTTTTTCCTCCCTGGACTTTTCGCCAGTTGAACCATTATCGCTCCTCACCGGAATTTTCATCTATGTTCTTTAAAAATTCCGTCTCCCACAAGATTTTCAAAACACTTTGATATAGGTGTTGTATTAATTTTTTTTTTTTTGCATTTTTTTCTTTTCTTTATCACTAACTTCTCACCTTCCTCTGATCTCGAACCTTCTCTCTTGCATTCCATTCTCTTCATTTTCATTTATCTTTTTTGTTTTCATATTTTTCTCTTCTCTTTCTTCTTACACTCCTTCACGTGCTGTATTAATTTTCTTATCTCAAAGAACAAAAAGTAATTCCTGTACCAAATTTTATTGTAATTATCTCCAGATTTTCTCTTCTGACTTTTTCGTTTTTCTTCTATCTGTAAACACAAAATTTTCCCCATCTTTCGTTTCCTTCATGTGATTTTCTCAAAACAACATCGTCTCACTCGCATACGCTTACATACAATTTGGTCACATACTCCACATGCCTCTTGGCTTCTCTTTTACATTTCTCTCGGGTGTACATTCTCCTCGTCACTTCCGCGCTTTCTTTAGATACACATATGCTTCAATCGTTCACACACGTACTAAACTCTGCAAATATAAATTCGTGCCTGCACAGCTCAATACACAAACACGTCCATACAAACATCCATTTAGTGTGTAATATTAAAATTTCACCACTTTAGGGGATTACATTAAAATTACGCACAGACAGAGGAAACAGAATAACGTGAGAATGCTTCATCGCAATTCTGACTCTCAGGTTTCTCCATAAGTAATCAGGGAAATAGTTGAAAGACAATCACATGCAGCAGAGCAACATGTCACCGTTTATATCTTGATGGTTCTTCGGTAGCTTTTTATAACTCAATGACATTTTTCTAGAATGTTCAACTTTACATGCATAGAGTGGAGTTCATTTGGTCCCACGCCAGCCGATCTAAATGACCAACTATATTCACGTAGGGTTTAGTGCCATTTATGGTAATATTATTTTCCCAAACGAGTCTTTCTGTTTTATGGTACTACAAAATCAATAGCTGTTGCAATCTCTCTGCAATGCATGTATACTGAAGCAGAAGATTCACTTGCATATAATATAATAGGTTCACCATTTCTTTGTTGACTATTCGAAAAATCTTCAGTCGTATACACAACTATGGCTAGAAACTGTTTTTGTGTATATTACTTGAATTCGGATGAATTTTCTCATTCTCATGTTTCTCCTTTGTATTTTCGCTTTTTATTTTTAAGAAGAGATAAGAGAATGAGTTATATATAACATCATATTCAAAATGTCGTTTCCATTATACCGCTGGTCGCAAATTCAAGGCTGGCCATTGAGCTCTAAATCGTCTGGTATGTATATATGTAGGTATGCGTGCATGCATCGATTTAAGTATATATAGACACAACAGTTTTTATAATTGCTTTTACGCTCATAATCCGTGATAAATTGAATCCCATAATTAAAGATTCAAAAATACAAAAGGTCATGTACTATCAACCAAACTTAAGTAATTATTGGTGTTCTTAATAGTGGAATAATTTTTTTGAAAGAAGAGAACAAAGATTGCTGTCATCCAATACCTCAAACCACTAAACGAATAATAGATTGCAAGAACATTTTGGACGAATAAGATTGTAAAGAAATTTTAAGATTATGTTCCCAGATTACTAACACGTTTTCTACCCAATAATCATATCAATTTACTCACTGTTAAGATTTCTGTACTGGTGGTAAAAAAAAAACAACAAGATATGCGAGTGTAAATAAATTATGTTACGTCTTCAATTGACAGACACCATGCAAGCAATAACAAAACTTGAATTTTTAAGCCAAAATTGACAGGCTGTCATCAGAGACATGCATACATAAGCTTAATCTTTTAAATATGTAAGTATATATGTCTGTGCATGTGAGTGTGTGCGTCTCTCTCTCTCTCTCTCTCTCTCTCTCTCTCTC
>NW_026424295.1:0-237 GCF_001194135.2 Octopus bimaculoides
TGAAAATAATAGGAATCAGGGACCTAGTTCATATAATATCAATATGCCTACTGTTGGAGGAATAATTCTAACTGATTGCACATCAGGAAACGAGTTAAATAATGATGAAAATGATCAATATATACCTAATAGTAGAATTGAGGAATTGATAAATAATATTAGTGTAAATAATTGTAATAATAACAATAGATATTAGAAATAATATAGGTGGGGTTGATAGCACCACTATGTGCAACT
>NW_026424296.1:0-300 GCF_001194135.2 Octopus bimaculoides
ATATATGTATATGTATATATATATATATATATATATATATACATATGTATGTGTGTACGTGTCGGCGACCGCACACATAGTATATCTGCGTATGTATGTATGTACGTATGTATGTATGTATGTATATATGTATGTATAAAGAGAGACATAGAGATATTCGGAGATAATTGAATAGAATATAGAAGTATAGTTATTTAGATATAAATATATATCGTTGCATAACCAAACATTAGTATATATATATATTATGTATATATTTAAAATTGCGTATACAGGTACATATATACATATATATATATA
>NW_026424297.1:0-829 GCF_001194135.2 Octopus bimaculoides
TTGCTTTCCTGTAGCTTTGCTCTCTTTTACAAACCCAGTGAACATACATAAAAAGATTTCCAACAATTAAATTTCTCTGGTTGACATTAATACACCCATCACCAATAGGAGCCTTAACTCCCACATTTTTCAGCTCCATGAGCTCCATTTTTCAGGAGCAAAATTCTTTTTGGGTCCATGTAGTGTCTTAGGCCAAAAAAAATTTTAACTTCCTGCATAGTTCGAGCCCACAGCAATATCATATCTCCTCCACTATTTCAGTATTACGTGTCAAAAGTGAAATAACATCACTCTACTGTAATGTCAGATACTTTCACTCTAACACTGAAACTATTCCACTATTTCAGTATTACCTGTAACAAGTGAAACAGTAACATGTCGCTACTGTAATTTCAAGTATTTTCACTTTAATACTTTCAATTTCATACTGAAACTATTAAAGTGAGACTATACTCTCACATATATACAGGCATACTATAAGACCCAAGTTAAAAACATTCCCAACAATTCAACTTCTCTGGTTGACATTAACACCCCCACCCCCAATAGGGGCCTTCATTCCCACATTTTAGAGCTCCATGAGCTCCATTTTGCAGGAGCAAAATCCTTTTTACAGGTTCCAGAAGACTGAAATTTTGGAATATGCGCATAAAGATCAATAGTATGGGATACATGTCTCATGATTAGAATCTTTTAGGGCGTATAAAGAGGGAAAGAACCCTCATGTGCAATTTTGCTGAAATTCGAATCATATGTATTCCAGTTCCTTTCAGAAAATCTAACAGAAAAGTCTCATTTTTCAATTGCATGTAACACAGGCAACGCCGGG
>NW_026424298.1:0-393 GCF_001194135.2 Octopus bimaculoides
CATACATACATACAAATATAAATCTTGAGAAATTAGGTTTCTCAAAACTAGAAAAGAGAAAGCTGATTCGAAGACTACAAATCTAAGCCATCACTGGAATTGTAAAAATCTGTGAAACTTCCCAGAAGTTTATCATTTGCGTATCTATGAGCGTGTCTAGACATGCAACTACGTGCATGAGAATAGATACATAAAACAAAGCATACAAGTCTGCACATATACACACATACCTACCATAAATACCCTGTTGGTGCTGTTGAAATTCCAATGACCTTCATTGGAATCTAGACTGGATCTAGGTTAGAAGCTGACTCTTTCTATATTGGCAAGGAATCTTGAAATAAAACTGAATAATGACATACTTACATACATACATACATACATACATACATA
>NW_026424299.1:0-612 GCF_001194135.2 Octopus bimaculoides
TAGTGTTGACTTGAAGTTTGTGTTTTCGTTGTGTTATTTTACCTGGTGTTATTATGTTTGCTGTCCTATTTTCGGAATTATACATCTTCTTTTTCAATTTGTAAGTATTGGTTTTAGTGATCTGAGAGGATGGTCTAGTATTGTTTCCGGTTCTAGGTCAGTTTTTTTCCCCGTTTTTTGTAGGTAATCTTTGTTGAGGTTTTGAAAATGATCTGGTGTTCCTACGTCTAGTGGTCTGATCAGAGAAATATTTATTTTGTTCATGTTTTTTGTTTATGATGTGTACATTAGGGTGTTTGCGTACAAAAGGGGAAGAGTTGTTACCGTAGTTCCTCTTTGATTCCTCTTTGATTGAGAGAAAATGCAAAGAAAAGGACTTTATTAAGAAATTCTAACCTACTCTTAACAAACAATGATTAAATTTATCCTACTTGGGGTTTAAAAATCTTATCCCTATAACTAAAACACAAAAAATCTCTCAAATGTCATCATTTCTAAAAATAGCCAAACACCTACTGGGGTTCAAAAATCTTATCCATATAACCAAAACACAAAAAATGAGATGTCATCATTTCTAAAAATAAACTTGGCATCAACTCTAAAAATAGCCAA
>NW_026424300.1:0-216 GCF_001194135.2 Octopus bimaculoides
CACACATACATGCATACATACAAACAAACATATATGCATACTTACTTCCATACATACATATATACATACATGCATACATATACATACACACATACCACACATACACAAGTACACACACACACATACATACATGCATACAAACATACATGCATGCATACATACATATGTACATACATACATACATACGTACGTACGTACGTACATACATACATACAT
>NW_026424301.1:0-536 GCF_001194135.2 Octopus bimaculoides
CGAAATGATAGGGTTACGTACGAGTTATAATATTATATGGCTAAGTAAGTGACAGTTAGAAACAAGAACACTGGTTTACATAGAGTTATTACGAGAGAGAGGCTGTAAACGCTATACTAAAGGTTTAAATTAAATGATTAAAATAGGGGAAGGCAAAACGGATCACAGTAAAATTAGTAAACAAAAGCTTGGGAAAAGTAGTAAGCTATAAGCTAAACAAGAGGTGGAGGAAGGAAGAGAATCCAAAGAATTTCATCGTATATAATAATTTCTCCTCAAGGAAAAAAATAATAACATACTGATTTGAAGCGAAGAATGTAAATATAATAAATAAAACATCATAGCCTTGTAATATATTAATATAAACCAGTGTTCTTGTTCGTAACGGTTACTTACTTAGCCATATAATATTATAACTCGTACGTAACCCTATCATTTCGCATTTGTCTTGCTTCGGTATGTTGGTTCCCTGACAATGAATATATATGCAATTCCAGCACCTCTTACTTCTTTGGAGTAGAGTACACATATATTTT
>NW_026424302.1:0-552 GCF_001194135.2 Octopus bimaculoides
TTGTTTGTCCCCTCTGTGTTTAGCCCTTTGTGGGCAATAAAGAAATAAGATAAGAAAAAGTATGGCATCCATAAATACAAGTTCTAAATTCAGTGTGTATAAATAAAAGATAGGATTATCAAGGCTGAAGTTAGGGTACCTTTGATTATAGCTTACTCACGTTTAAACATCACCGACATCAACACTACCAACAACAGTAACAGCTGAGTGCGTGGATGTTGTGACGAGGGTGGTGGACTTGGGGTTAACAACCTATGCAAATCGTAAAAGAGAAAAACTTCATAACAACTATATCTATTGACCACACAAATGGCAGATTCTTGAAACTGAAGAAGCTGATATGTAACAAAATCTCAATTCCCTACTCACGTTAGGGCGTGACCAAGTCAAGAAATAATACCATTGTGGGCTGCAGTGATATGATCCAAAGACGTACCACACGCTACAGAAGCAGCATCAACAACAACAAGAACAATGACGACATCGATTCCACAATAACTACTAATATTACAAAATCTAACTCAAATGAGCTAACGAGGTTGACACTCCTGG
>NW_026424303.1:0-242 GCF_001194135.2 Octopus bimaculoides
TTTATTTTGCAGGCAAAATTTGTGATTATAAAATAGTTAAACCAAATGAGATTCAATTTAAACAATTTACTTAGAGCTATATAGGGAGCTCTTGAAAGACGTTTCTCAAACATGTCCTTGTTTTACAAGACAACCATCACCAATCTCCAAGGTACTGAGAAAAGAAACATCAACAACTGACCATCATGCTGCACAAATTGTTATTAGTAATAGTAGCTATTTCATGTGTGAACAGCTGTAAG
>NW_026424305.1:0-607 GCF_001194135.2 Octopus bimaculoides
TATATATGTATATATATATATATATCGCGGGTAATATGTATTGGTGTCAAAAAGACCCAAAAGGCGTCGGTTAACGCTAAGTAAGTGCTATAGATAGACCATGGTTAAGTTCCAGGTTCGATAATGATACGAGTGTGGAGTCCAACGTGGGACATGTATTATCATGTATATATATGAATTGACAGAATGAGATAAAAAATATTCAAGGCTGTAAATAATTTTCAGAACATTTATAAAGAACTTTCTTTATAAATGTTCTGAAAACTATACAGAACCTTGGATTTTTATTTTATACAACAGGGTGTGCAGAACGTCCTCGTCGAGCTCTACAGATCTTCCAAGACGCGGTTCGTCTTCTAAGCTGTAGTTTCCGGCTCGGAATATCTGGAACCACCGTTAACACTGGCTTACACTTCTTGTCCGATCCCCATATACTGCATTAATATTCCTCGCACTTTCCGTTGCTTTGTTGCCTTTGTTGAACTCATACAACAAAATATGCTGAATACGCTCCTTTGTCATTTCCATTATAGCTTCGAAAAAATAACTTAAAATCAAACTGCACTCTTCAAAATTTGCACTAAGAATAAATACAAGGTAAAATTAC
>NW_026424306.1:0-434 GCF_001194135.2 Octopus bimaculoides
TTTTATTATTATTATCATTATTGTTAAAAGAAATCATCATCATTATTATCATTATTACTATTATTATTATTATTATTAATTGACAAAAACGTATAATAATCACTGATTTATATCACTATACACAATAATTTCATTATTATTATTATTATTATTATTTTATATGAGTTTTCTTGTTTTTTGTTATATCCCCAATGCTTATATCTACTTTCTTTTTTGTGTTAACAAGTCTATTAAGGAGAATACTAAATCCTTATCATATAAGTTTCACAGTTATTTCTTCTGATTTTCATCTGAATCTTTTGGAAATAATCAAATTGATTTCTAAAACCTCCATGCTTCCTGAAATTCACCAACACTACACCTGATATCCCTCACCCTCATACGTATGCGCACATGCATATCATGACTCATACACTGTTCACTTTCCTGGCCTT
>NW_026424307.1:0-451 GCF_001194135.2 Octopus bimaculoides
TATTTATTTATTTATGTGTTTCAGCCAAGTGGCTGCGGTCATTAAGGGTAAAAAATTCATATTAATTTGATTAATATCAATTTAAACCACTGGCCTAGCATATTGAAAAATCTGAAGATTCAGAAAAATTATATTACATACATACGTACATACATACATACATGCATACATACATACATACATACATACATACATACAGACAGACAGACATATATAGATATAGATACATATATATCTACATATGTATGCATGTGTATATATATAATATATATACATATGTATACATATATATGTATGCATATGTATATATATATATATATATATATGTACACACACATATATATATATATATATATATATATACACACATACATATGTATACATATATATATATGTATACATATATATATATGTAGGCATATGTGTATATATATATATATATATATATATA
>NW_026424308.1:0-383 GCF_001194135.2 Octopus bimaculoides
GTGTGCGTGTGTGTGTAATATACACACGTATGTATATATCTATGGATATTATTATTATTATTATTATTATGTATATATGTAAGTGAAACATCAAAATTAGGACATATCTAAATGTATATCCTGTACAAAAACGAATGAGAAAGTTCTGTCCCATCTACGCATCTCTCTCTCATACACACGTAACTATGTATGCGTGCGCATGTATCTGTGTATATATCGTATATATACACACACATGCACTCATGCCTACATATGCGTATGAATGCGCATATATATATATCACATACAAACATATATATGTGTTTGTGTGTGTATGTGTGTGTATATGTGTGTAAGTATGCGCCTGTATGTGCACACACACACACACACACACACACACACAC
>NW_026424309.1:0-108 GCF_001194135.2 Octopus bimaculoides
CCCTAACCATAGCCCTCACATTAAATGTAGCCCTAGCCCTAACCCTAACCGGCCTTCGTGTGGGTGACACGTAAAAGCAACAACTACACTCTCTGAGTGTCTGGCGTT
>NW_026424309.1:1873-2012 GCF_001194135.2 Octopus bimaculoides
TTGATGGAACGGGGGTAGGGGGACAATATAGACGGCTATAGCAGAAGACACCTGTCCAATGTCCCACACAGTGGGACTGAACCCGGTATCATGTGGTTCATAAGCAAGCTACTTAACACACAGCCACTCCTACACCTAT
>NW_026424309.1:2022-2128 GCF_001194135.2 Octopus bimaculoides
GTTCATAAGCAAGCTACTTAACACACAGCCACTCCTACACCTATATATATGTATAAGATGGGCTTCTTTCAGTTTCCGTCCACCGAATCCACTCACAAGGCTTTGG
>NW_026424309.1:2155-2264 GCF_001194135.2 Octopus bimaculoides
TTGCCCAAGGTGCCATGCAGAGGGACTGAACCCGGAACCATGTGGTTGGGTAAGCAAGCTGCTTACCAAGTATATATATATTATGAGGGGGCTTCTTTCAGTTTCCGTC
>NW_026424309.1:2353-2484 GCF_001194135.2 Octopus bimaculoides
GCAGTGGGATTGAACCCGGAACCATGTGGTTCGTAAGCAAGCTACTGAACACACATCCACTCCTACACCAATGGATGTATATAAGATGGGTTTCTATCAGTTTCCGTCTACCAAATCCACTCACAAGGCTT